>NW_028145675.1:650000-760000 GCF_977016875.1 Pavona decussata
AGCTATCGAAAAGATGTCAGAATTACCAATGGGAGTAGTGAAATCACTGTAAGAATGTTTTCTTGTATACGAAACGTTATCCTGTTCACATGCATACCTTTAATTTCCTCATAAGAGCCTTTAGCGGGAGAGCAAAGTAAAAATTGACCGTGGGAGTGTTAAAGGACGATTTTGCTGTATTTTAATCAGAACTCCTCAGTGTTTGACAAAGAATCATTTTGTTAACATGAAATTGCTCCTGGAGCACCGGGAAGAAAATATTAAGGGATTTATCCAAGGAAGAACGAACTATAATCTGTTTTCAGTGGTTTCCCTGAAATACACGGGAAGAATTTTTTCAATTTTGTCATGTTGCAATCCATTTCCATCCTAGCCATCTGCCGCCAAACATAATAATAGTTTCTGTGCGCTGGTAGGGTTATTAAAATATGTTAATAAAACTGAATCATATTTTTTTAAGATTGTTTTCATTTGCCAGAACTGGCCAGCCAAACCGGCCAGTCTGTAAATCAAATGCATCATTTTGAAGGGATGGTGCTGAAAAACCTTGAAAAATAATCACTCCGAAAGTGGTATGCATTATTTTGAAGAATTTGAAGAGACTAAGTACGCTTTCCATTTGACAGAACTGGCCCGGCCAGATAGGTCAGTTCATAAATGGAATGTACCGATTTGAAGGATAAGTATATCCGAAATCTCCCAACTTCTTTTTTTCTGTACATTATAAGTCTATTACCGTATTTATTCGATTAACCCCCCTGGGCTGGGGTCCATGATGGTGGGCGCTTATTCGAGGGTGGGTGGTTATTATTTTCCCAACATTTTCAGCAAGGGAGGACATTTTTAGAGAATAACAAAACAAGGGATAACAAGTTTATTTCTCTTCAACAAGACAAAACAAGGTGCAGAATCTAACATAAACAATATAAAAGTTCATTGACTACCATATCTAAAACCAATTTTGGAACACAACTGAGGCTCCTCTTACTTCACGCTGGGCTAGTACGGGAATATTTTTTATTGGGAGGGGAGTAGGGGTGGGCACTTATTGGGGGTGGGCACTTATTGGGAGTCAGAGATAAAATAAACCAGGATCTGCTTAAAATATGGAACTGGTGCTTTGACAACCAGCTACTTTTGAACTCAGACAAGACGAAATTAATGATCTTTGGAAGTAGACAAAATATTGCAAAAGTGAATGATGATTTTAATCTGTCCCTTTTCGGGAAGGACATGGTTCGTACAATCTTGAAAAGGTCTTGAATTTTAGTAGTCGTCTTGAAAAGTCCTCGAATTCGGTTAAGGTCCTTGAAAAGTCCTTGAAATTTCGTAATTTGTTTATTCTATATCACTTTTCTGAGAAATTAAATGATTTTGCTGGGTAAATTTGTGTATTGACGACTAATAACTGGCGATAACAATGGGACAAATGGTCGGTATAACACATGTGAGTATACATGAAGCGAACTTTGATCTTTGTCTCAATTTCATGTACGTCTCACCAGGTCATGTGGGTTTATCCACCACATGCGTTTGTTTTCAGGGGCTATGTGATCAGTCGTGTGTAGCGTTTTTTTAAGCGAGGTAATTTTGATTTTCCCTTCGTTTGCAATTTAAATGAGCGATTGGCGAATGTGTATTTAATCGTAAATGGTTAACTGGTGCAAAGTTAAGCTGGGCAGTGAAAGGATTCAAAGGCGACAAACACAAGACCATGTGTTGTGTTTTTTATGAAGTGATCAACATAGAAAGCATGGGATCAATGGGAGATAAAGCGCCTTGCAGTCTCACATGAAAGGGAGAAACACGAACTAAAGAAACGCTGGAACTGGATATAGACTCACTTGTGAAGTCAACAGATGCCGGATTTGAGTGTCAAAGCTGAAGAAACTGGGCAGCTGACTCTTGCCAATAAGTCCAATGTTCTTTAATAGAAAAGCAGCCAAAGATAAGACTCTTCAACTGCAAGAAGTTGAGGGCAAACTAAATGGAAAGTTGGAAGCTCTAAAAGGCTGCTGAAACATAAAGATTGTATCATTTTCGTTGAACAATATTGTATTGCTGTATCTGCATTTCAAAATTTATTGCTGTACCTCAGACGTAAGTGCGAGAAAAATAGCCAGTGGTTGATCATTTTACAGAATTTCATTACAGAGACTAACTCCATCAACCAAGGCTGAACTATTGGAAAACCGGAAATAAGTTATGACTGAATTGAGTGTTTTAGGTGTAAAAAGGGGACGAAAATGTTGATATACTAAAAAAAAACATTGGTCCTTGAAAACTAGTTTTTCTCCTTGAAAAGTCCTTAAAAAGTACTTGAATTTTGTTTTTCTGAAGTTTTACGAACCATGGAAGGATCTTTTACCTGCAACAACCGCTAAAGACCTCGGTGTAATTATAGATCCAAACTTAACTTTTAGTAATCATGTCCTAGAAACTGTTTCTTCGTGTATGTCACGTTTAGCTCAGATCAATAGAATTAAGTACTCTTTTGACAAACAGTCCTTAATCATTATTATAAACTCACTTGTTTTCAGTAAACTGTTTTATTGCTCATGCGTTTGGAGTAATACTTCTCAAACAAATTTAAAAATGTTACAGACAGTCCAGAATTTTGCCTGTCGCATAGTAAGTGGAAGAAGGAAATACGATCACGTATCTCCAATTTTAAAGGACCTGCGCTGGCTGCTAGTGAAGGAACATCTTTACTACCGTGATGCCGTAACGTCATTTAAGTGTTTAACAGGATGTGCTCCTGGATATTTATCCACACAATTCATTAGACGATGTGATGTCACAAATCGTAGAACGAGAAGTTCTCGAATGCTTAACACACCTCGCTTTAGAACAGCAAGCGGCCAAAGGACTTTTTACTATAGAGCAGTTACTTTATGGAATTCCTTATCAAACGATCTTAAACTTTGTGAATCGGTTAAAGTGTTTAAACGCCGCCTTAGTTCTCACCTCTTAAGTAACTTTAGCACTACCGCTATTTAAGTCATTGCTCTATTTAAGTCAACTAGACTTTTTTTTTAAGTTAAATATGTAATTTTTAGCTTAACTGTTAAATTGATTTTTACCTCAACTGTATATTATTGCCTCTGAAAATCCTCTTTGGGGAAGTGGTAGTAAAGTATGTATGTATGTTTTGGGGCTTTGATGGTGGGCGCTTATTAGCTTTTTGGGATTTCAGGGTGGGCGCCTATTCGTGATGGGCACGTATTCGAAGATGGGCGGTTAATTGAATAATTACGGTATTTTGTTGAGTTGCGAGTGCGCTCAAACCCAGAAATATTTTGCTAAGAAGTTATAATATTGGTTCTTCTTCAACAGGCTTCTCGAGTGAGTTTTAGGCACAAGGAAATGGACTCAACACAAACGGAGGTGAAAGCCATGGATGATCTACGTGACAAAATTGAAGGATTGTACAGCGATGTTCTTGCGTTTCCATATTCACCTTTTTACCTTGGATGGGAAACAAATAAGGTATTAAAAGTCCATGACGTCGAAATCCATAGGCTATGTTCACCCTTGGTTCTCGAGCACGGTGCCTGCGTTGATTCTCGCTGAGCACTAATGTTAACGCGCCCTTTATCGAGTATCCACGCCAAATTCGGGCACGGCACGGTATCCATGGCCGAGTACAAGGTCGAGACCTGAAAGATTGAGTTTAGTTTGTAACGCAGCGCTTCTCATTGCGTTACGATTCAAATAACGGCTGTGTTGGAGGCAAAGTTATCAGGGGCACTGACGACAGTTTTACGTAGGATGGCAAACAAATAAGGTTTTAGAAGTTTGTTTGTCGAAATCTGTGATATTAAACAAAGATGGGAAATCAAATGGGAGAAGGCAGTTCAAGCTGCTACAGCTACCGTTGAAATTTTCATCTGGAGGTCAGTTGGTCGGCTGAAATTAGGCCACGCCGTTCAGACTAGGGGCGCTTTCCATTCAACAAAAAAAACCGGTTGAAGATTTCGGAATTTTTGCTGGTCAAATGGAACGGGAGGTACTGTACTATCCATGGAACGGGTCCCTGAACTTGTGAATCACGTGTGGAGGCACACGGGACATGCTGGGCTATTTGAAAATGGTGGACTTTTTGAATGTTTTCGCGGCTTAAAAATTAGAGGAAGATGATGCCGAGTTAAATTGTTCTGTTATCGACAGCGAAGACGATTTAATCCTTCTGGCGGCAGTTTCCTTGTCCCCAAACAGCGGCAGCAGAGGCCCCATTTACTGTTTCTCCAAATAACTCTAAGAAAAAAATTAAAGTCAGTGTTTTAGTTTGCTTCCGGGCATCGCGTTTGTTTACAAAAATGGTGGGAATAAATCAGAATATTCCGGGAATATTGATGAGCGAAGTTTGAGGAAATTCAGTTGGCAAAGCAACAAAACATAGCTACTGCTAAAACCTACCGTTGCTGGTCGTAGGTAAGTGACATTCGTAGTTTAAGAAAACGTCGAAAATCTCAGACAAAAAACCACAAGCAGAACATTGATACACTTCCGTAGCCATTTTGTTTGCGGCTCTTTCGGCTCACGTGACGAGTCGCGCTCGGCCGGGGAGACTAAATCCGACACTCATCGCGAATGGAACACAGAAAATTCGGTAATTCCGGAAATTCCGGAAAGAAGGGTAATCTCAAAAGGTAGTCCTAAATTTTCGGAAATTCTTTCCGGAACTTTTCCCGTTCCATTGGATTTCTGACCGGAAATGTCGGAAATTTGGACTAAATGGAAAGCGCCCTAGGTGTCCACTCCAGGTCTGAGCGATAGTCTGAACATGGCTTCTTTGGTGCCCAAGCAAAAATCTCGGCAGTGCCTGAGCATGGGCACTACCTCAACGGGTAGTACTCAGGTACCTGACCCTTGCATGGCACTGGGCTGAACAGGATTTGTCAGGTTCCCCATGCCTACCCGCGCGCTAATTCAGTAAACAAAATGGCGGGCGCTAAATGAGCACCAAGGCACCAAGGAGTCTGAACAGTGTCCATTTTTGTACCTGAACAAAGGGTCCTGGTACGGATACCTAGTTTGAACAGGGCCATAGAGGCTTAAAAGTAAAACTACATCATGATTCGAGCTAGGATTAAGGATTTACAATCACAGACTTCGAGCGGTTTTCAATTGAGTGTCGAAAGTAATTTCGCATTTGCTTTGGTTTTGCTTTACTAGACTCTATGATTGGTTGCTAAAGTTCGCGCCATTTTCTCAACCAATGGGAAGCCAAACCAAAACCATTCATGCTTGGTCGTGTGCGTTTTCCCGCGCTTGATGCAGGTTACATGTTTTTGCTTCGAGTTCTGGTTGGCTGTGCTGTTTACATCTGATGTGATTGGCCAGAGAAATTACTTTGGTTTTGGTTTTACAACACTCAATAGAAAACCGCACTAAAATCACATAATGCAATGCGTAACTCATTTTGTTATTCTAGGTGATCTCACAAGAGCTGTTTCAAAACATGGGCCTTGCTCTCCTGGCTGCGTTTGTAATCACACTTATCGTACTCGCAAACCTGTGGACGTGTCTTTTGGTCTTGACTTGCGTCGGCTTTACTCTCGTAAGTACCCAGTGGGTTTTCTGTTTGAGCATGCGTGTCATTTTTAACTCGTGAATGCGCGCATGCGTAATGAACGAGTTATGATGTGGACTGAATTTCACTCGCTCGCTAGATCACCTGTAAACTTTATATTAATTTAATCGGAATGTAATCAAAATCATACATTACTCGTGAGTTACGCACAGTGCACGAATTCACCATTAGCCGCCATTACGGGACAAAAAACAAGGACGTTAAATCGACCCAACGAATAAGTTATTCTTAAAAGAAAACAGTTGCAGGTGTGTTGTCTGCTAACTCCTTCTGTTGACCGAAACTACAGTGAAACTAAGTAATGACTTCTTATTTTGGTGACTAAAACGCCGCGTCGAAAGCCGTTCAAGGTCGCGATTGTCGTTTAAGTCAACAGGGATTTCGTGCAAAGTGGAAAAAGAAAATATGAGTGGAGAAATGCTGACGGTGTTCCCTGTTCATTCGCATATTCTTTTTTGGCTGTCCGAAGTAATTTGACCGTTAAAATCCGTAGCGCCAGAGGTGCCACATAATTCAAAAACCTCAACAACTTATATACACAATAATTAATCTCATCTTCAGGAGTTGTGGACCATGTTATCTAGTGGCGTAGGGCCCATCAAAAAGCAAGAGGTAGCGGGTTCGAGTCCCGAAGTGACGGGGGGATTTTTTTTCTTCTTTCTTTCTTTCTTTCTTTCTTTTTTTTTTTTTTGGCTTTTGGCTTTTAAAAAAGCCAACCATTCCAAAGGCTCCAAACAATTTTCAAAATTAAAACTTTCTTTAAAAATACAAAATTATTCAAGGAGCTCAATCTTGCTGGGGGCAACTGCTAAATATCTAATTGAAGTGGCCTAGGGTGCCTTACCTTATTTTTCGAGTCCCGGGCCAACCAAACACAAAGCAAACAATGTGTTTTATACCTTGCCACTATTTACTTGCCACTATTTACTTCTACACTTTGCATTCTTTACGATCTTTTCCCAAAGATTTCCGAAAATCCCCGAAGACTTGCCGAAGGTCATGGAATGTCTCCGATCATTTCGGATCTTTTAAAAAAGACAGTTAATTACATCATTTAGAATGTTACCATGATATTTACCCTTTAAGGCCTAACAGTGATTAGCATCAAATTTCTCCTTGTAATATCAATGCTTATTCAACCCCTGTGGTGAGATTACCTAAGGTGAATTTTCTTGATATTTTAATAACTTCTCCCCAGTACTTTATGAGAAAAGTATGGGGACAAGATAGGAGAATTTGTTCTTTGATATTAGGGGTTAAAAGGTTAAATTGCTTGATGAATGGAATACCTGTGTGGATTACCTTTCGTTGACGACTGAACGATAAATAAACAAACTTACAACATTGAAGTTGCCAATATTACTTTCAGGTGACAATTTGAAACACTCTAGCGTGAATTTAACCCGATTGACGTGGCCTGATAGATTGATTTCCTGTGTGGAAAGCATCTCGCAAAGAATGCGATCGAGTTTATTCCGGCACACTGGAAGGAAGAAACAGAAAGTACTCAAATAATGCAGGCTTTCTTCTCACTGTTGACGACACAAGTTTTCCCCTGCCGATCAAAGATTCTTTCTTTGCTGATAATTTGTATTGTTTTGCAGGTCAATATCACCGGCACCATGTATTTCTGGGGTCTGACTGTTAGCTTTGTGACCACAATTATCCTTGTCCTGGCCGTTGGTCTATCTGTGGATTACGCCTCTCACATTGGACACACATTTATGATCATATCTGGTACACGTTATGGTAAGTCTCCTAGTAGCGACAGCCACCACCATCACCAATGGAAAGTACTGCTTAGTAACTTTCATTTGAATGATCACACTTTACGATTTCATCTACAGACTGAAAACATAGAACTTGCTCAGAACTTAAGAAATTGCTCTACGGAATGACTAAACAGAGTGATTCGTTTTTCACAAAACGATTCCTGAAAATGTGTTAACTTTAGTGATTCTTCCTTGATAGAACGAGCCCGTGCTACTCTTCGAGAGATTGGACCAGCGGTGTGGAACGGAGGTTTCAGTACATTTTTAGCCGTTGTGCTTTTGGCTTTTTCAAATTCATATGTCTTCAAGACGTTCTTCAAGGTAAGTGTTACAAAAAGAACAAAATAGTCTGGCTGAATATTTGAACGAATTAGTTTTTCTGCGAAAACTGTGGACTTGGGAGTTAGCACGAACTGCGTTTCAGGGCTCTTCCTTGGTGCCTCTCACCTATTTATGCTTTGTCATTGCAAATATAACGCAACATTTTACGTTTTGTCTCTATGTTATTCCTCTGCTGTTGTCTTAAATGGCGTTTCTCTCCCTTAGTTCTCATCCTCTTCTCTCAGCAACATCTTTACCTGTATCCCCTTTAGCCGAACCCCCATCCCCCCACGCCCACACCCCTCATCCACTCCATATCATTGAGTAGGACACTTCCGGGTTGCTGTGTACCTCATTTTAGAAGCGAGACTAAGTTCAAAGCCTTTGATATTAGAATTAGTTTGTTCTCTATTTGATCTTTCATCCGCAGTTCAAAATATATGTTTCATTTATTTGCATTTATTTATTAATCCTTTACGGGTATATTACGAACTCACAATATGACCAGCTCCCAGTTGGCTTGATAGCTTAGTTGGTAGAGCAATGCATCGGCATCGCAGAGGTCATGGGTTCGAATCCCGTTCAAGCCTGAATTTTTTTCAGGCTTTCTTTTCGCAACTACTTAAATTGTGTACTAACTGCGAGGATCTGTCTTCTATTTAAAACAAGACGCTGTGGGAGCGTATACTTGGGCGTCGTTGTGTTAGGAGTATCTGGGCATGCACGTTAGTTCAGTCTTTGATGACAAGTGAACGATAAAAGACTCGCTGAGAGTCTAAGGCATCACTTTGTATTTGCGATAAGCGTGATGTAGTTCAACCGAAAATGTCACGCAAACAAAATAAAACACTCTCTTACTAAACATGTCGGATTTTGTACCATAAGGTGCATCTAAGATAATGATGGATTTTGGCGACAGAAGGAGTATTTGTGGTTCCAGTGATAATGATGAATTTTGGCGACAAAGGGGTATTTCTAAGAATACCTTTTCACCCTGGTACCCTTATTTTCTGGGCTTTCTGTGACAACTGTTCCAGCTTTTTCACTGGTAACACGATCTTGGCGCACGATCGCAAAATTTCACGCTTAACGTGTTATATGACACGCGTGCGAAAAGACATGCTTCGATATGGCACGCGTGTGATAAGACAAACCTCACAGAACATCAGATTTACAGAAAGTTAACTCAACGAATCTATTTCATGATCACTGGAATGGGACAGAACTTTAACGAGAAAATCAAAGCGCTCTGTGAGTGACCAGTGAAAGAAGTATGTCAAATTATGTCTACAGTTATTTGTTTTTTAAACACGCAAAAAAGAGAATAAACTTCACTCTCACTGTTCCTATCGATATGGAAGGCAACGCAAAGGTCGAAGTGTACGTTCATTCTTTTAGTGGTTTTGCGTGATTGTCAATGGACAAAACATCATGACACAAAAGAGAGTGTTTCCAGGTTTTAGAAGGGCTGTAAATGAAAGAAGTTGGGTTTATAAAGTGGAAAGACACTGCAGCTCCCGTGGCGATTGAATAAAAAGCAGAAACCGTCCAGTTTTCCTTCCAAGAACCGCCGAAATATTTTCTTCCTCAATGCCGCGTCGCCAGAGGAAACTTGACACACGTGAACGATTTTGGTTGCGTAGCACGTGACCGAAATCTTCCGGGTGTTTTCAGCGTGGCAGTTCCTTTCTACATCCAAACGACGGCTTCTCTCAACGTTTTGTAACATCGGAAGGGGCTTTCAGTTTTGCTAAAGCCCGGGTGCTAAAGTTGCTATTTTGGCTTTATCTAACGTAACTGATAAAAAGGATGTTACTAAAAGCAGGAACGGGGAACCGGGAACCAGGAACGGGCAACGGGCATCGGGCATCGGGCAACGGGAGTCTGGGAACGAGTGTACAGCGGTAATTCCTATAAGAATTCAAAATAGGCTATTTAGCACCTTTAAGGTTTATCTTGGATTTTTTTGTAAGATATTCAGGGTTAAGTTTCATAACAGGAATTAAGAGTGATTGTTAGTAAAAATCAAAGAAATCGAGGCCACGGTCAAAAAAGCGATTTTGCTCACACTTAGTCAGTTTGAAGGCCTAGGTAAGTAACTAAAGGATATACAGTTAGTTTTTTTTTTTTTTTTCAAATATTCCACGAAAAACGGTCACCCTACCGGAAGCTCGGATTTCACCTCGCGAGAACTCGAAATGTTAACTGCGACTCTTTCCCGCTTAGCCGGTATAATCGAATACATTGATTCTTCGTCAGTCAAAACATAGCAATTACTTTCATCTCTGCTCGTTTGTGAGCGAACTGAGCTCGGATTAAGCAGACACTCTTTCTCAATCACGCAAAAGTAAAATAATCCAAACTCAGCGAGGAAAAAAGCTGACCGGTAGTGGCTCAAATGCTCTGATATTTTAACAGAAGGCAGTTGGTTTTTAGGTTTGCGGTTTTAAATCTTTAGGATCTAGCAGCACTTTTGCACGAACCCGATCAAATTTCAATAAAAATTACAATTCAGCGCCTTTGAAATCTACAACTCTACAGCGCTTATACGAGAACAATGCAATATTTGCTTTTCGCGGGAACAGTTACTTCCCATTGGCTATCGAAGGCTGATAAAGCTTCTCATCCTTAATAAAATTAATTTTAATTGTTTCAGGTTGTATCTATTATCTATTAGATATTTCTATTTCTTCAGCAAGTTAACCGGGGAATCTTGCACATCGTTAAGTAAGATATTTTAGAATATGACTTATTTTAAATCAACAGATGTAAATATACGATTGTAGCCAAGTCGCTCGTGCATGACACAGATTGGGCAGCGAGTGAGATTTAATTTCATCTCGTGGTAATTTTGGTGGTTTTTTTTTAGTTTGTTTTACCTGTGAATACAGTAGTTAACATTAATATACTTTTTTAAAACGTTAAAAGAGTTTAAACCCTCTTTTTTATTGAGACTTTGGCCGAGGAGTTAATTTATTCCATTGTGCCTTTTTAAGTAGAGTTGTAGATTTCAAAGGCGCTGAATTATAATTTTAATGAAATTTGATCGGCATTCGTGCAAAAGTCCTGCTAGATCCTAAACCGCAAACCTAAAATCAATGACTGAACTGTCTATTTTGAATTCTTATAGGGATTATCGCTGTACACTCGTTCCCAGACTCCCGGTCCCGGTTCCCGTTCCTGGATTTAGTAACATCCAAATAAAAATGCGTTTAGCGTTGCAGTTCTCAGTTGTTGTTGGTATGAATATGCAAATTTTCGGCGTTTACATTTGTTCCAATGGATTGATCTTATCGCTAACACTCGACCCCGAGTGAAGGATTTTTTTCAGATTCTACTGTAATAATTTCATTCACAGCATTAACTCGGATTTTTAGGGTAATTTCCTTTGAAAGTTTTCATTTTTGCGTTTTATGTTTGCGGAAACCCGGGCTGAAACAAGCACACGAGTCATCTGACATTTTCTCGTAGCCCCCGTTAGTTTGTGTCGCGTTAAAGAGCGTCTATAAGATGAATTGAATAAATCTTGTTTCACACTCGATGAAGAAGAGCACCCTTGTACTGTCGAAAATCTGTGAAGAATGTTTAATTGTTTCAAAAGTAAGCGTACGTTTATACCGCTGGATGAAACACAGCTCGCGTGCCGATTAAGCTTGCGATTGTTTGACAAGACGAGAGAACGGTAAATTGAATGAAATTCAAAATGTCAGACACGGCTACCGTGTCATGTTGGTCACTTGCGTGCCATTTTACCCGCTGGCGTGCCATTTCACCCGGTGCTGTGCTTGACACACTTCGTTGTTCGATCCAAGACGCACCTTTGTTTTTACCGTGCGATACGAACAAAAGAAAAATTTAAATTAGCCGTGCATTCTGACACACTGCTCAGATGCCGGCGTGTCATTTCAGTCTTAATTGTTTAGCGTGTCAATTTGGCGTGTCCGTGCGTTCACCTTTTTTCCTGTTTTCCCGTGGAGGATCACATTTTGGCTTTATCCAAGTGAACGTAAATCTAGAAATTTTAATTTCTAGATTTACGTTCACTTGGATAAAATAAAATAAAATAAAATAAAATTGGATAAAATACGTCAAGCGTTAATGGTCGCTGTGCATTAGCAAACTTTCAGTGTTTACATTTGCTCTGGTGAATAGATCTTATCGCTCACACTGGATCCCGGATAAAATTCATTTTCGAAGCTTTAGTTTTATTTTCCTACTTTACCCTTAGCCTTTCACTCACGGAATGGTCTTGAATCTTTAAAGTTAATTGAACGTTTCCTCTTTTATATTGCGGCCAGGGAAATGAAATGTTTTGTTTGCCTGTATGTAAATTCCGTGTTCACGGCCCTGGGCCCAGTTGTTCGAAGCATGGTTAGTGCTAACCCGGGTTAAATGCCATGACAACCTATAGGTTTTAATACCTCTTAACCAATGGTTAGCGCTAACCATGCTTCGAGCAACTCAGCCCTGATCTTACCAATTACGTTTGACACCGAAGTGGGTGTTATCAAGAAGGGCCAAAAGAGCGTCTGCGAGGGAGGTTAATCGAAGTCGAACTTTTGGAAAATATCCGTCCTGAAAGGAAAGTTGCTCCTTAGTTTCGTTCAATGAAAGGAGTTAGCAGACAACACACATACTAGCTGTTTTCTTTTTCCTCGCGAAGCGAGGGCCGAAGGCCCGAGCGTAGCGAGGTTAATAAATTTGTCGGGCCGAGCCGGCCCGAGTGGAGCTAAGCCGCGCGAATTCGAGCGAAAAATATATTTGTATATATGTATGTATGTATGTATGTATGTATGTTTGCATATATATTTCGTTGAAGGTGTCCGCACTGGTGCCTAGCAACAGAAAAAACAAAGTATGAATGACGTCAGACTGTCTGGCGTCGTCTGGAGCAAAATTTGCATACATCGGGAGAGTTTGCGTGTCGGATCAAATTTCAACAATATTTACTGAATACAGAACTATCTCTCCACAATCTTTTCCCTTTTCTCCAGAAATCTTTTTTGTGAAAGATTGCATTGAAGAAATTACACGTTTTGTGGCCGCGGTAAAATAATTTCCAATGGGAAATAAATTCATCGAACACGACAGCGCTGCACGCCTGTTGTACATTTCGTCGCCTCAGAAATAGATTTTCAACCACAAACTAGCCTGTGGAACTACGGAAAGACCATGCTCATCAAAATAATTGCTATGTTCAGAAACCTTTTAATCTCCTTGTTTGATGCTACAATACAAGTAAAGAGGGCTTTCCACCCAGCCCCAGCTTCGCGAGGTTTTGCGAGTCACGTATTTCTAGTAAGAATACGTTATTCGTTGTGTTAATTTTACGTCCTTGTTTTTTGTCCTGCAATGGCGGCTGATGGTGATGGTGAACACGTGCACTATACGCAGTCTCATGAATAATTTATGATTAGATTCAATCTCTTTCCCAGAGCCCTCGTTACCCGTGGATAAGGGTAACGAGGGCTCTGGGAACGAGATTGGATTAGACTCGGCCAACATGTAGCGCACGCGCAGTAGACCCCACTTTGCCATTTGAGACTTACCAGGAGCCGATGTCGGCTCCTGGACTTACAAAGAAATCCTATGTTATAACTTTTTTTTCCTTTTATTGCTTTACATAACACAATAATTACAATATTGAACACTGCTTACACGACTACTGACAGTACTTATTGCTTACATTGTTAACAATACTTACTCTATTTACAATACTTTATTTTCACTATTTTATTATTATTATTATTATTATTATTATTACTATTATTATTATTTAATCCCAGTACTCGTACAAATCTTACAATACTACGTCTACCACCTATAAAAACACTTATGTAAGTTATGCAAGTTATTTTTAACTTCATGCAATAATGTTCATTTTATTGAGGATGAGTCATCCCCGACTACTATTAACGACTCTGCCCAAGTAATTAGTTTTCTTTGCATATGAATAAAACTAATTTCAATAGTAAAAACTTTGCGCTTAGCCTCGCTTTCATATAATGAGGTTTACAGCGACTCGAAAATGGCCTATTGTCTTCATTACTGACTCGAATGTAGACTTACCGCGACGCGTGAGAAGAATAGCGCGTATAGTGATCTGGGCATGTGCTTGACCTGAAAATAACGCATGTCAGTCATGCAACCGCAGTCAGTAACATGGGTGTCGTTATTTTTTTTAGGTGTTTTTCTGTGTAGTCGTATATGGATTGTTTCACGGTCTGTGCTACCTTCCAGTGCTCCTCAGTACTATTGGACCGTCACCATATGATTCTGCACATTCGCATGAGCTCAAGGACGGCCGTTTGTCCGTAGTTCACCCGGCTGGGGTGCCGGGAGACAATGGCAGCGATGAAAAGGATGTGTCCAATGGAAGGAAAACGCCTTTACGAAATGAAACGCGCTCTTTGACAAAAAATACTCAGAACAGGGGATATCCAATCCCACCAACTGACTACGAAGGTAATAAGATAACTTAGAACGAAGAAGAAAGAAAGAAGAGATTAAAAAATAAATAACAAGTTTATAGGTGGAGGTCATCATTTGTTAGGGTAGTTAAAGCATACTGTGGATGCGTGACGGATAAGGCAACCTCGTTCTCAAGGGACCTCCTGGGAACGAGGTTGGCTGTGAGGCAGGTGATACGTTCCTTGCTGTTAAATTCGGATGACAAGCAGGAAGGTGGTTGGTTCCAAGCTACAGCGAGAGACAAAATTGTTGAAACAACAGGCCATCTTTACGATGGCGTCATTGGACTTCAAGTACTAGAGATCCTTTTGTTTTCCTGACAAATTCTTAACCCAGTAGGGAGTTGTTGTCAAGTGACGCCACGATAAAAATGTCCTATTCTTTCGCCTGCTACTGAGGGGAAAGAACGACTGCTCTCCTCCCTCATCCCCAGGCGCCAACGCATTTCATGGAAGGAGCGGGAAAACAGGGGCATAGGGCTTGATGGGAAGGATGCCTGCAACAGTCCCACAACACCGTGCACGTCATGATTTATGACAGAGCCTGGGGACGAGGAAGGTGGTTGTCAGTTGTCCAAACGAGGTTCTTTTTAAAAGTGAATCACGTGCTTAGCTATCCTCTTATCCGTTTGTTTCTAACGTTATCATCTTTTGGTTTTGCTAGGAGTTGACGTGAAGAAAATGTTTATCAACTCTCAATTGAATGAAGGCTTCCATTCAAGTGTGGCTACAGGTCTGGATAAAGCTTGAAACAAGGCAGAATGGAATCTTAATTAATGTAAATGACATTTTCCACCGGAAGTAAAAAGTATAATGTCCAAATTTGCGGAATCTCCGCGACTGCCCATGTGGCAATAGTTTGAGTTAATAGTTAGAATAGCAAAACGCCTTCTCTCCCGAGAGAATCCATGTTTGGGACTGATCCGTCCTTGAATTCAAAACGAAGTGTGATGAGTGAGTGCACTAACTTCACGGCAACTGACTCACGGATCCAAAATTCACAATTTTAAGGCTTTGTGCATAGAGTAGTTTTGGTCTGATGTGAAAATGTACGACTATAGGTATATATTCTCTGACTAGAAAGTAATGCAATCAATCCCGTTTTGCTCAGTTTTATACAGTGACACCCCAAACTTGAAATAAGTAAAATTAATCACTTTATTTAAGTGTCGATGTATTCAACTCAGAGCACTAACTGGGGAGACTTTCCAGATCGAATTGGAATTTGGAAATGTTGGGGTTTTTGTATAAAAGGGGAAAACCGTAGTACCCGGAGAAAAACGTCTCGGAGCAAGTACCAGAACTAACAACAAACTCGACCCACGTTTAACGCCGAGTTTGGGAATCGAATCCGGGCTGCAAAGGCTATTTTCTCGATGGCGCCATTTACTACAACCACTAGAATCCTTCAATTTTATTTATTGTAATGTAATCCTCACTGGGATTACAAAATTGACACAGCAAAGGAAAAAAGAAGAGGATTATGTTTGGTTTTAGGTAAAAGCGCGAGCGCGGAGGGAGAGGCGACAGGGAATTGGAAAGGTAATGTTTTCTTTTTCTCTCGTCTCATGCTCCGCGCAGATTCGGTTTTTATTTGTAGCTTAAGGTTTGTATTAAGCTTGAGCTGAATTGTGCCTACGATTTTTTTGCGCAGTGGTTGCAATAAGAAACCTGCGAGGGAACTGGGAACGAGAATGTTCTTTTGTCGCACGACGCGGCCTCTGTGCTAAGTCATGCAATGGCAATGGAAGAGAGCAGTGCGAGGAGTTTTTTATTTATTTAATTAGTTATTAAAATCGAATGGAATATACCGGTAATACAATAATTGTACAAATGGCATGTCTTTAGTGCAGAGCACTGTTTTAACACGAGTGTCCCGTTAAGAAATAAGCAGCTGATCTGCTCTAAGTTTAACTTATTGTTTTATCAGCAAAACCTGGTTCACACTGCCGACGGAATCGGAGGTGTAACGGAACCTTCCGTTCCAGTGTGAATAAAAAAACGGAGATGGAATCGTAATTGCAAGGATCAGAAGGTTTCCTTTTTTCTTCCGATTCCACTTCTGATTCCGTTGCTTGCCATCAAGTGTCAACTGGTTGATCGGAATCGGAAGCACAAGCAGAAGAATCAACCAATCACATAGCTTATTCCCAGTGCCTTTACGCGATATTTAGAGCGGAAAACATGCCGGCATCTTTCGCTAGTGTGAACCAGGCCTACGTATGCAGACTGTAAAACAGTCTTTGTACTTGCGCGAGTTGGTAAAAGCAGTCTTTAACGAACGAGCGCAGCGAGCGAGTAAAAGTTTTTTACCACTCGAAAATAAAATTCACATCTTCAAGCCACCGTGTAATTACTTCTATTTATACTAGTAATACCTGCCGGTAGAGTGCCAACGAGTAAAAACTGTCACAGTTGCGTGCCGAATGAAAATTAAGAAGTAACCAGACTACAAAACATTTTTTAAACTGAATCATTGTTTAACATTTCAGAATAAAAAGTAGCGATATTAAAACATGACGTTTCGGCGACGACATGTCACCATTATCAAATGTAAATTGTAATAAGATCGGTAACGTTATATAAAGAAAGGATGGTGTCGTCGCCGAAACGTCATGTTTTAATATCGCTACTTTTTATTCTGAAATGTTTTTCCAAATCCTTAGTTATCAGAAATCATTGTTTAAAAAAGCATTGCGAAACTCACATGCTATTCTTTGTTGTTTAGAATGTCTGTAAGAACTAAACTTGTAAGGTAGATTAGAGGTCAAATATCTGTGGCCCTGAGACAAGTCTGAAACTGTAACATTGTCGATAGAAATGAGCAGGAATTCAAATGTGTCATGTTTGAGTGTTTGAACATGTTCTTAGAACGCAAATCTCACATGCTCTTCTTTGTTTTAAAATGTCTTTAAGAACAAAACTTGTAACGTAGATTGCAAATGCAAATCCCATATGCTATTCTTTGTTTTTTAAAATGTCTTTAAGAAGTAAACTTGTAACGGAGATTACAAATGCAAATCTCACATGCTATTCTTTGTTTTTTAAAGTGTTAAAATGTTTCATCTTCGTCTTTTAACATGTTTTTAGAGCGCAACTTTGAACGTAGTTTACATAGTAAGTAGTTTCATGCAAAGATGGCTCACTAATTTAAAATCATTCCATAGTGTCATTGCGCCAGTCTATTTGAAACAGATGTCACTTGGGTTATGCTGTTTTTGTTAACATTATAGGTGAAGTGGATATCCTTGAGGTCGATAAGCAGGTCTTCAATAGATTCTGAGTCACTCATAAGGGAAGTAAGGGAAACCTCTGGAGACAGAGCCAGAAGGCTCTCAATTTCTTTTGTGAACGCTGTCAGCCATATTTCCTTTCCAGCTATTTCTACTTTGACTTGCACAGATGCATCTCTCTTGCACTCGCCTTGACGCTGCCTTACTCCACAGTTCCTGCATTTTATGTACTTCTGATGAGAACTCTCTGTTATCTTCTTCTTACAAGCTTGACAAGCAACGAATATGCTTAGGTTGTTAAGAAACTTAAACATCTCGACTTTAACTTCTTTTTCTGGGTTTTCCAGTAGTGTAGGCCCTTGCACAGACTTAAGTTGTTTGCTGGCTTCCTTGAAGGTAGTTGCTGGTGTCGTTGCTAAGTGGGTGCTTCCTTTGAAGTGCTTGACGTTCAGGTTTTGGAATTCATATGTTGCCCGATTTTTCACGTCGTTGATGAGCTCATCCCAAATGTGAATTTCAGCTGTACCTGTCTCATCTTCTAACAAACTCCTCTCTGACGAGTGTCATCTTTTGTGTGGATTTCACTTCAACTGGCTTAGGTTGTTCACTGCCCAATGAAATCGTTGCTGCGACATTGACCTTATGGTTTATCTTTAGAGTTGGTACCTGTTCCAGGATGATGATTCAGATGTAGCAATGTATGGAGAATAATCAAAGTCAATGTCGAACGCTGGCGCAGACCTTACAATTGACTGTTGGTTGAAGATAATGTCACATATTAAGAAAAATGATTCCAACAAGGACAGCAGCACACTGAGGGGTTTTTGATTCGTTATGTTCATTAAAGGTTGAGTAGCTTGGGATATTAAATCCAGCTACTCGCTGTACTTTCGAAGGACTTGCTTGCAGATGAAGCTCAAACCAGTCCGTTCTCTTTGAGCGTTTTACAGGGCTTAAATTATGTATAAAGCCACGGAGTGATTCTAAGGAAAAAATCAAAAGATAAATGTTAAATAGGCAATGAATCACTGTAGTCTCTGTGTTGAGTAGCTATTGACCAGTTTGCTTGCATTCTGATCTACTGTTCTGTGGCGTGGAAAAATTGTAAAGTTCGTTTGCAGGCCCAAAATTCGATAATCTTTGCATTACTTGCTTTTCCTCCCTCTCCCCCCCCCCCCCCCCCCCCTTACAATCATAACACTTACCTGAGTTAAGGTCTGGCTGACGCTTTGACATTTTTTCCACAAAGAATCTGTAACAAAAAAATTTATAAATAAAGGTTATGTACATTGTAGCAGTTTTAAATAAATATACAGCTGTTTTGACAAAGGTTGTCAAAAAAAGGGTAAAAGCGTACGCGACAATGCCGAAAGGTAGTCTGGGAAATACCCAATAAATTTCAATAAAAGCTCAGAATCCACAATGCCTTGACCGTACAGCGAAGACTTGAGATTGCGAGCAATATGGATTCGGAGCTTTTTATTGAAATTTATTGGTTATTTTCCAGACTTCCTTTCGGAATTGTCGCGTACGCTTTAACGCTTTTTTAGACAACCTTTGTCGAAACAGCTGTATGCCATTACTTCGAGTTAAAATCTGTATCCTTTAGATTATCTTGAATCAAGGCCTTTGGTTAATCAAACTCTAACAATTGTGAAAAGTGATTTTATCTGGTTTGGATGTTTGATATATTAAGGGTAATAGGATTCTACAATAAACTGTGCAAAGTATCTTTAGCTAGACCATCTACCTGCTCTTCTTTCTTAAGTCTGTAATTTAAATTGCACATTTTTTTGGGTGCTTGCAGTCTATCCAGGGTCATGGGTTCTACCATTAGATCTTCAAGTTTCTTAACTGTACTAAGTGCAACATATGTCATTCCTGAAGATTTTTCTGAAGGACCAAGATCAACCCAGGCTTTCTTTAGCGTTAAACCTTGACTCTTGTGTATAGTGATTGCCCATGATAGCTTGAGGGGTAATTGCTGTCTTTCACATTTCTGCGCTAGGCTTTGAGAAACCTGTGTTATTGGACAAATTGGAAAACATCTTGGAAATCTAATAGAAAGAGTAGGGCCGTTATAATCGTCGTCAAACTGTACAAGAAGACAAATTGGTAGCGTGCGGGGAGTTTGGTCGTGTGGATAAACAAAATCTAATACTGTCCCTAGGGCTCCATTACAAAGTCCAACTTCAGTCCAGATGTTCATAGTGAGCATCACTCTTGCTCCTTTTGCTATGTAAATCACAGGCTCTAGGCCTCCCATTTCATCTGAGCTAAGGTTCTGAGCACCACCGCGGAGTGACGAGCTTTTATAGTTGCTATTGGATGATTAAGAGCTTTTAACTTGGCGATGTTTATCTCTGCAACGCTAGACTTGAGATAGGATAGTCTTATTGATGACATTTCAAAATTTCTGGATGTTTAATACATGGTCTGGAGTTCTTGACAGTAATGTATGCTAATCATCTGGCCCCGGTTGTTCAAAGAGCGGATAATTTTATCCACTGGATAGGTCGCCATGCGGCGAATAAATGTGTGCAAGAATTTCCCTATAGCCCTACAATTTGCGTATAGAGTAGAAGTGTATGTCTAATTTAAGTATGAAATTGTGTGGAAAACTTTCCAAAAGTGTTGTTTGGAGTACATTTGCACCGCTGGATAGTGACTTATCCTCTGGATAAAGTTATCCGCTCTTTGAACAACCGGGGCCTGGTGTGGATTAACCATTACGTGCTCTGAGAAGAAGATCCCTAAAAAGGTGTTGCCCAGTACTGTTACCATCAACTCTGTGGTTAACTGTCAATGCAACTACTTTTTTAAACTGTTGATATATAAGATGGCCCTGAATCTGCTTATCTGTTTTGGGCATTGAATGGTAAAGTGGTTTATCACCAATAGGGGGTAACTGTGCTATATCACCCACAACAATAACCAAAAACCACCAAACCTCTGATCTGCCAGGCCTGTAGCTTGCTGGTATCTAGAATCTATCCAGTCAAGCAAACTCTGACCAACCAAAGAGTATTCATCTATTATCAAATATCCAAGATTTTTTTAGATTACTTTGAAGCTGTTGTAGCTGCTATTCCTTTTAGTTCAGTGAGTCTTTTTGAGCCGATTGGCAATTTGAGAAATGAATGCAGGTTACATAATTTACATTAAAAGATGCTTTTCCTGCATTGTGTTTGGAGTACATTTCTAATGGCGTCAATGAGATAGCTTTTCCCTGACCCTGCAATACCTTTAATCAGGAGAAGTATAGGTTCTTTATCACTTCTGTTAAAGTGATCACAAACTATGTTTATATATGCCAATCTTTGGTTTGTACTAAAGCTTGAAATATCTACTATCCTTGTTGGCATTTGCCACTGAGGATTGTTCAGAGATTTTTGATTCGCTAACCAAGGTAATACAGAATTTAGTTGCTCTTCATCAAAGCGTTCAGTAACATGTGCCAATATCCCTTAGGAGCTAAGACAGAACTTTGTGCATCATCAGCAATATTTTGAATATTCAACTCAGGCATTAACATCCATTCTTCCTTCCCCTCTTCTTCATCATTTTCTAGCTTAATAGATGCCTTTAAGGCTTGTTACTTGATTTCCCAGTCAGGGACTACAGCCTCACCATTGTTACTACAGAGAAAATTCATCCAACATGTTTTGAATGTTTCATGTCATCAGGAAGGAGGCTCCAGGATAGTGCAGCTCTATGTTTAAAGGAAGATCTTCACACTTCTGTTCTTGCTTCATAAACTTCAACATTCAAGGACTTTCTAAAATAATAAGTAGTCTCAGGTTTCATTATTAAGTCATTTAGGGATTCGATACTATTTCCATGATAAATATTGTACGTAATAACTAAAAGTCTCTCAATGTAAAATGAAACAATAGAGTTCCAGTGTGGAGCGTTCATGATGTCACCACTGTGGATGTTATGGGGTAGATTGTAAATAATTCTTGTTGTTCTTAAATGGATTCGATCGAGATCATCCATCAAGGCTGAAGAACAAGACCCCCAGACTACAACACCATACAAAATAGCGAGACTGGAGAGAAGAGAAATAAACGAGAAGAGACTTGGGGAGAGGTGCGCTCGCTCCAGTTTTTTGGCGCTTGGATATTTCGAGCAACCTCTCGACTATCCAGAAAGGGACTGCTTGCAGTCTAGAAGAGTGAGGACCCTGGGAAGGAGGTTGCGATCAGGCGAACGTCACTACCAACAATATCCACGACACGGCTCCCAAAGCTCACTTCCGATAAGAAAGGCACTGTGTGGGAGATAGGCCAACCCCCTTGTCTCTCACACTTGGTACACTCAACCCCCCAGTCTCTTAAACGTGGTACACTCAACCCCCTTGTCTCTCACACTTGTGTGTACACTCAACCCCCCAGTCTCTTAAACGTGATACACTCAACCCCCTAGTCTCTCACACTTGGCAAACACTCAACCCCCAAGTCTCTAAAACGTGGTACATGTTCATGTTTTACAGTAATACGTATGGCTGTCATACTGTAGAGAAAAATTTCTTCTTTCTCCATTGATCTGAACCACAAAACAACAGCAGATGGAAAACTGTAAAACTTGTTATTTTACTCTCCTAACTTTTAGTTTTTGTTAATTCTCAGTTGTCCTCACGGCAAGTCTTTGCAAAACAAACACCCAGAATAAAAGAAATGCCGTCTTATTCCTTGACAAAGATAAAACATCATCAGCTTTTGATGCCAGCAATCCATCAGCTGGTTGCATTACTGTTGCTGTTCACTGCTCTTTTGCTTGGTTTACATGTATATCCTGCTTTAATCCTGTTTCTTGTCTCCCTGTATTAAAAAGAAAAAGTTTCTTAATAAACTTTGTTCATGTCCTCACTCACTGTGAAGTTGAAGGTTTGAATTGATAGGCACACAACTCTAACATCATGGGGATTTTGCCCACACCATGGCCCACAGCCCGCAGGTAGAGTTAGGGGTACATTAACCCTAAATGGCAGGCTATGGTGTGGGTCGGGGCGGCAGCTCCATCGATGCCTACCAGTCTCGAGAATCCCACGGAAAAATAGGGGAAATGTGAAAAGTCTACCAAGAATCATATATGAAAGTACCCCCCCCCCCCCCCTCGTGTCTTATGTTGTAAGTGTGAACCAGTACATTCTTTAAAATAAACGTTATGTAATTGACACCTGAGATGCTGCTGGTTGATGTTCTTTTGCAGGCGAACCTTCGGGCTGTGTTTGTCCTTCAATAAGTGCAGCATTTGCTAATCTCTTTTCACGTAAAGCAAGGTAATTCCTCCCAGACAATAAAAGGAAATAAACCGTCGCTGCCATACAAGTAAAAGTGATTGATCTTTGCAGAAAGTCCGCAACTTTCGACCATCGTGCCATGCTTTTTACTAAAGATTTCCTGTAGACGGAACAGCGGTGCTACTCGCAAAAGAGTGCGCGCCCTTTTTCTTCAGCGTTAGGATATCTTACGTAGCATACATGACGGTTTTTTCTGGTCGCGGGTCAAAATGGCGACTATCTCTTCCGCAAATTTTATGCTTCGATCGTTTGCCCGACGAGCTTTGTGGTGCCGCTTATATTCAAGTAAGTTTATATTTTTTAGTGGACGAAAGTTTGCCTCCATTTGAGTTTGCTAAAAGTTAACTGTACCCCTTTGATCTGTTGCAGATGGCGGTTCTTCTCAGGTTAGGAAATATTCACCATTGTATACATTACACGTGGATAGTAACGAAAATTTGCTTTTACGGGGATGATTTCTCCTGGTTTCTATAAATATCCATACAATGAAACTATTACTTTAACTAATTTATTTTATGATGTAAAGTGATTGAAAAGGACCTGGACAAGTTCAAAAGTTCGATATTTATTCTTGGCTTACGTTTTTCTTTGTCCTTTAATGAACCCTAGTAATTTTCGAATTTTCTTTTAACTGTATCTGATCAGTGATCATTTATAACAATTAAGTTCATTTTGGGGGTTTGAGGGATGAAAATATATTTAACTTGAAAAATCACACGTACGGTTCATTTGAATTGATGAGTGGGCAAGACGGGGGTGTGTCTGGGGGCTTGGCCAATTTTGAGTATAATTTCTTAATATCTTCACCAAGGCCCAGAAATGTCAATTGTGTGAATCTGAAAAGTGCAAATTGGACTGATTTCCACAGAGCCCCATACATAGGCCTTATCACGGTTGTTGACGCCATTTTGACGAGTAGGCAAACACCACTTGAAATAACAGTGTTTGTATGGAAATCCTATTTCAAATAATTTCATAAAACATTGCTTCTGAAAAACTCATGAATTGGAAACTCTTGGCACTAGGAAAAGGATCTTACAGAAAATAACTGAGGAATGTAGCTAGAAAGCATCTAGTTGCATTTTGACATACTATACATTTGTCTGTACAGCGAACCAGCCATGAACTGCTACTAAAAATAATTTGTGGGAAAAAATATAGGGAAATTGTATAGAAAGTTCAAAACACGACTGGATGCATAATTTCTGGCACAGCTACATCCCCTCCAATTTTTTTTCTTAAAATCCTTTTCCTAGTGCCAAAAGTTTCCAATTCATGAATTTTTCAGAAGCGATGTTTAATGAAAATTATTTGACATATTATTGGTGATGTTGTTATCATCATAATATTATATTAATTTTTTGCTACAAAAACTTGTTCCTCTACTTTAGCAAGAACCTGTTGGTTTCATTGGTCTCGGTAACATGGGGGGTCCAATGGCTAAGAATCTTCTGGGTGCAGGGCATAAGGTGCTAGTGCATGATGTGTCTCCTGAAGCTGTGGTGGATCTTAGAGAACTGGGTGCGGCAACTGCTGCCGGCCCAAGTGAAGTAGCATCTCAAGCATCAACGATCATCACCATGTTACCATCTAGGTAAGTCCCAAGAGTGTTTGGCAGCAGAAGTATATTATTTTGTAACAATATCTGCCTGATGTGTAATGAGGCATGGAAAAGTCCAGGAAGTCTTCCATGTGGCAAGTGACACACTTCTAACATGCAACTAATGACTGTTTTGGTTGTGTAATGAAAACAACCCGGGCTTCATTATTTGTTATTTTTTTACTTGTGTGTTTTAACACTGAAAGGGTCTTAGAAGCCGAAGACACACAAAACATCTAGTGTTAAAATTATCCATCAGACTGAACCTAAGCTGGCCTTGTATTTTATTTGGTAAAGCAACAGAGTTCTGTTCCAGGCTGTTGGGTTTGAATCCTATTAAGGTCAAAGATTTTTTTCTCTCTCTCCATGTGAGTTGATTGGAAGTTATGTAAGATATTTGATTATCAGTATACTAGTGCCAGCAAAAGGATTACTATTCTGAGAGCTTGTTATATACCCTAGTAGTTTAAAACCCTTTTTTTCAGACCCAAACAGGCCAAATTTGACCAAAATAGCTGAAAACTGGTGCCTTTCAGGCAGACCATTGCCATACAGCCCAGGCCTACATGGAGTACCCCCTCCCCCACACACACTTTTCCAGCAATGTTGCCATGTAGACAGAGACTATTGATTTGCTTTTTCCTCAGACGTGTATGTAACAATAATGACATTGTACATTTTGGAGAGGGAGTCATCCTTGATGTAGTCACTAGAACAGGTTAAATTTCCAGCCATTTAGTGAGTCTGGTTTCCATCCATTTGCAGTGAAACGCAATCACAAAATATGGCCAGAAATCAAGCCTGCCAGATTATTTTTATGATGACTGAGAAATTCTTTTATAATTTATTTTTTAGCCCAAATGTGAAAGAAGTATACTGTGGTGAAAATGGGATTCTCAGGTATGTTCAAAACAAAATTCAAAACTCCAGCATGGTTTTTTTATGGTTAGTATCAATGGTCATTTATTTTGAGCATGTAAATGTTTTAATTTTTAAAAATACTCTAAAGTATTGTAGTTTTGTACATTTAAAAAACTAATTGTAAACTGAAAGGCATATTTATTACTCTCAAAACAAATATTTTGATCCCATTGAAGCATTCTCAATATAGGCCCTCCAAACCTCGCATTTTGTCTCGGATGCCAAAATCTTTCAAATAGTATAAGCCCACCTTTATTGCGGAGGCTTCTGAGTTTGTACATTCTTATACAAAGTCAACCCCATCCCTTTTATCTACTGGCCCTGCTTCATGGAAAGTTCTGGATCCAGCAAAGCTTGTTGATCAAATGGCACTCTTCAAATTACAATGGTTTGATTCACATAACAGTGAGACCCTTTAGGATGTAATTATAAACAAGACGACGAATACAATAATTATTAAGTTGCCAAAAATGGTGTAAGTGACATCACCCAAGCTTACCCCAGGTTATCTATAAAGCTTGAACTAGTAGCAATTTCTACCACTATTCCCTTTCTCCCCTGTCCCAATGGGCTGCTCTCTATATTATATTTTGTAAGGTGTCAGAGTTCACCTGTGAGTAACTAAGCTTCTAGTAGGAAGGGTGTCCTGGTAAACCACTTACAAAAATTCATTAAAAATTCACCAGTAGTCTTTTTCGACTTTGTAGGAGATACGCCTTTGGATTTACTGCAGTCCTTTTTTTGACATTGCTTATTTTCTCATTTTAATTTCAGTGCTGTAAAGCCAGGCTCACTGTTGATTGACACCAGTACAATAGAACCATCTGTTGCAAGGGAAGTTGGGGAAATTGTGCAGAGTAAAGGGGCAACATTCCTGGATGCACCAGTGTCTGGAGGTGTGAATCAATTTTGTTACCCTCTACCATAAATGTGGTGTCAAAGCTAATAATTATATATGCCATTATTATATAATTCTTTCATGTTGGTTTCAACCAAATGCAGTTTATCTACCAGATAATCAATCTATCATGGTAGGCGAGATGCTAAAACATTTCCTAATAATAGTTATTAACATTCAAGATGTGAAATTTTAATTTTTGTCACAATTTCTACAGCATCAGGGCCAGGTTGTTTGAAAGCAGATTAAGGCTAATGTACGATTGAAAGCTAATAGGTTTTCAGTGCGCTTGTTAAAGATCTTTAAAAAGCTTGTTTTAAGCTAATGGTAAAGAAGAGTCTCTGTTGAAACTGAGTGACAAAAATCTTTTACAGAAATTGTTAATAATCAGTAAATAAACTTGAATCAAAGTTCACACTAACCTGGGACAAATATTGAAATTAAAATAGATCAAACAGTGAAGAACACTCTTTAAAGGTATTCACCATACATGTAATATCTTATAAGACTGGAAAGACCTACAGTCAAACCTGTCATAAGCGGTCACCCTCGGGGAATGGCTAAGTGACCGCTTAATACAGGTTGCACAGAATACATGTCAAACACAATAAAAACGACATTCGATACAACATTTGATAACTTAGTGTACAATTTATGCACCAAAACGCTCAAAAATCACTTACTTGGTGAAGAAAGTTCGGCGATAAAATGGTATGACAGCTCATTAGAAACTCAATTGCCTGGCACGCCATTTGTTACCATATTTAAGTGGTTTACTTTTACAAAGTGACCGTTTAAAACAGGTCAAGACAATAGAAACAGCTCGTTGGCACCTAGTTTAGGGTGACCGCGACCGCTTGATAGAGGTGACCGTTTAATAGAAGTCAGGATTACAGTAATTAAGGGAAGTAATTTTCGGGCCTTTGACAACTGACCGCTTGATAGAGAGTGACCGCTCAGGTTCGACTGTATATTGATTATTTTCTCTTGAACTGAATTTATCACAGGTGTAACTGCAGCTAAAGGAGGAACCTTAACATTCATGGTTGGCGGCAAAGAAGAAGGCTATGAACAGGCTGTCAAAGTACTACAACACATGGGAAAGAATGTGATACACACAGGGCCTTCTGGTACTGGACAGGTATGAATTATTGTGTAAGACTGTTTCACTTTTGAATGCTCTGATACCATAGCTGTTTTGGAGGTGAGGGAGCTATACACATGATGGGTAGCCTGTGGTTGTAATACCCATGATCCTTCACTTTGAAGCAGCAAGGCCATCTTGGTTGAATAGATGTTTGGTGCTTTAGTAACGTAAGGGAAATAATTAACAGGCCTAATCACTATTCAGCACCCCCAGCCCCTCCGTGTTAGAAGTTGCATGTCAAACACGAGGAAGAGTAGGAAAATTGAAGAGCCATAACCAGGATTCATGGTGATTAAAAATTTTAAAACGTTCTCTGGTTAAAAATTGAAAAGGTGTGAGCTTTCAACAACCGTCCTCGGGTGAGTTGCATAAAATTTAACGTCGGGCGTAACTGCCAACGCCAGACCTTCAGCCCAGTCACATTCAGTATTTTAACTTCTGATGATACCTTTTACGCCGGCCATTAAGTTTTATGCAACTAGTCCCTGTTGTCTTCAACGGATAAAATATGAAGAGAATATGAAATGAGGACTAATAAATACAAAAAATGTACAAAACAGGTGATAAGTGTGAAAAACATTATTTGTTAAGAAGAATGAGGTATTGATTAGGGAGTGGACATGAGTTATTGTCAGCATCAACAGTTTTCGCAGTATGCCAGGACTCAAGGGTCTTAACGAGGAAGAGTGTTTCATCTGGTGAAGTTGAGTTTTTAAAACCAACTTTGAGGTGTTTGGAAATTAGATGAAACACTCTTTTGAGTGTTTGACATAGCTTCTCAAACCCTTAATAATTCTTTGAGAAATTCAAAGCAAAGAAGTTCGCCAAATTGTATGATAGTTAAGATTACTTTTCCAAACTTCCTTCATGGAACGGATTTCCTTTGTTTTATCTTCATGCATTATTAATCACTTTAAGAGAACACAAAAGAAATACCACAAAAGTCAGGTGTACCAATGTATGTGCACATTATTTTTTTTCCAGGCAGCAAAGATCTGTAATAATTTACTGCTTGCAGTGAGTATGATAGGAGTCTCAGAAGCCACCAATCTTGCAATACGTCTTGGGCTGGAACCAGAAATGATCGCAAAGGTGATCAACATGAGCACTGGGCGCTGCTGGTCAAGCGACACATACAATCCATGCCCTGGAATTATTGAAGGAATTCCTTCAAGTAACAACTACCAAGGAGGCTTTGCATCACAGCTAATGGTGAAGGTAAGCTAGGAGTGATTTTTAGGACATGGCCATATCGAACTGCAAGAGAGTGGTGAAGGGGGATCATGTTCATGTTTCATCGAACGTAGCCTATGTAGCTTATGGTTTTGTCCTTAGGAAGGTAAAGTTTTGGTGGCAGGCCTATCTAAGCAGTGTAACCCAGCTCCACTAGCTACCACTTAACCTTTGCATAGACAAAATAGTCCTTCACACATTACAAACTCTCCCATGAACTAACCAGCATCCAGGCAGAAAATTATTTGAAACCCAATAGTGAAAGAAACCGTGGCACCATTTATTTAACTAGTATAGAGTTCCTCAAGCAAATAAAGATGTTTTAACTTCTCATTTTCCCAAGAATATGGAATCCCCTTCCTGAAGAAATTGTGACAGCAATTTCAATATATTGACCATTTCAACTCTAAATCATCCAATATTTTTAAAAGTACTTTAAATAGCTAGTTTTATAAGATGTACAGTCATGAAGCTAACAGGGGACACTGTAAACATAAAAAGTAGGCAAAACATGTTAATGTATGTATTGGTAATATTTTAAGGAGGCTTTGTCATCTGTTGTAGGATCTGGGACTTGCTCAGAGTGCTGCGACAGCTACCAAGACTCCCACACCAATGGGCTCACTGGCTCACCAGATTTACAGAATAATGTGCAATGACGGTTATGCCAAGCTAGACTTTTCATCAGTATTCCAGTTCCTCAAGGAGGATAAACAACATTAACTAACACACACTGTAGTTTTGGTTTCTTTTTTATCACTGTTCAACAACTGCACCTCCATGATGAGCAACAGGTGTATTAGGTTTGCGAAGTAATCCAAGGATCAAAACACTGCAACAGGATCGCTGACACTTGGGCATTTTTCTCTATGAAATACATCACAAACTGAGAAAATGTCAAAAAATGGCCACATTTGAGACCCTGAGTTAAGAATGGTGCCTACTTATACAGAGGTATTTTTGTGCAATGATTATGCGGGAAAAGTAGAGCTTAGCAAGGGTTATTGAAATCCATAAAGAAAATTGGGGTAACCACACATTTTTCAGAGATAATTAAGCAACAATTATTCTACAAAGCAGTGTATGGCATTTTCCTCCAAATTGAAGCTTTCTTATCTCTGAAAAATGCATGTTTACCCCAAATTTTCTATTTGGATACCAAGAGCACTTGCTAAGTTCTGCTTTCTCTGCATAGTTTTAAACCACGCAAAAATATCTGTGTTAGCAGGCACCACTCATAGGAAACCTGAGGATCTCAAGATTCGCAGAACGTATGCGCAGTAGCAAAAGTAGGCACCGTCCTTAAAGGAGTCATTTTTATGATGGTAATTTAAAGGATTTGCATAGAAAATTCACTGGAGAGCATGAATCTTGCTCTCCTGACTTTTCAGTGCAAATGCTGCCTTTCAATTTTTGCAAGAATCCAGACCAGCATTGAAATCATCTCAGGGGGCTTTGAACGTGGCCATTTTGCTATTTAAGACATGTCCGTTCTGTTTTGGTATTCTTTAAGTTATTAGTAGCACATGATACAAAAATATTTTTGTGAAAATGTGACTTACCTGCGTCCCTGGATTGGGGCAAGTCTGTAATTTGATTGGTTGGCACGAAGAAGCTATCAGCTCATATTACACTGCGGCAGAAGTCACTTCAAAAAATGCCTCTTTTAATAAGTTAATAAATAGGTTTATAATTCATAGGTAGTCTATAAGAATGTTAGCACAAATATTGTTCCTTTTAAACTTGTTCTCTGTAAGTTCATGTGGGACTCAATTTCAATTAACAACAATTGCTAAATAAAGCAAAAATAGGAATTGTGCTTCTTTCCCCAGAAGTAAAATAATTATGGCCTGTATTTGAGGTGCAAGTAGGGTCCAACAGCGCAATTTTTTCCATCAGCTGTAATTTCCATAGCCTGGGAGAGAAGATGCCTTTTCTGGCCTGTTTCACCCACCACGGAAAGAGTGAAAGGAAGGCCAGAAAAGGGTCTGCTCTAACAGGCTATAGATAACTTACACAGTTTATTTTAGAATTCTCAAAAAGCTTTTTCAAGGTTTGGAAAAGGTCCTTTAAATTCATCATTAGTGAGTACACACAACAGGACGGCTGATGCGGTGGGACAGCAAATTGTGCTTGTATGTCCAACGTGAAGGCCAAGTATTCATGACTCCAGATTGTAACATTCCTACCGCTGGTGGTTTTCAGGTTGTCACAGATGAGAGTTTAGTCGAAAATCGCCTAAAAATGTGATGGTACGAAGATGTCATGTTGGTCACACAATGATATTTCACCGTTCCCTTCCCTCAGCCGTCCTGTTGCATAAGCTCACCATTATGAGGGAATGGCCAGGTCCATTTCCTGAAGACCACTTTGCATGAATTTGTCAACAATTACAGAGAAGGAGCATGTAACAACTGCTACGGATTGATTGAGCCTAATTCAAAAAGTACCTGGGAACATGTCTGGGAATGTCAAAAAAGTCAAAGGTCACTTTGGACTAACAGTGAAACACTAGTATCTTAAATGGCCTTGGTGCTTAAAATTAGAATCCTTTATTTGACTTTGATATGTTCAGACATTGCTACTGGATGAATAAGACAGCACCTGTTACCAGAAGTATATCCGAGTTTATTAGATAGGGTCTGTGCTGTATTTTCAGGTGTATTCCCCAATAAAAATAATTTGAGATACATATTAATGATTTCTATCACAAACACAAGGTATTTAATTTTTGCAATGAGTAGTGTCTCTCTAAAATATGTGGTTCAAAGTATGTGTTGGTACATAAAACATATAAAACGTACAGTGTAATTCAGGTATTCTCAATGATTGTCACATGATTTGTGGTAAGGCAAGGCCGAAATGCTAATAAATTGACGTTTTCTTTAATGTTGTGTTTTGGATCATTGTTTCCTTGCTTATCCCTGAAGGCATGCATCAGGATTTGAAAAGTAACAATTTGCTCAGTGGCCCTTATGACACAGACACTGCCCAGGTTGTTTAAAGAGTGGATATCTCTATCCAGCGGAAAAATTGCTCTCCAGCAGATGAAATGCTCTCCAACCATTAAATTTTATCTGCTGCACAGCAACTTATCCACTGGATCAAGTTATCTGCTCTTTAAACAACTGGGGCCAGAACTGCAGCATTACAAAGACATTTATATTGCTATCAAAATTCTACAAGTTTGACTGCAGTGAGAATATTAACAGCTGGAGATTCATCCCCCAAGATGAATTTTCAGCTGTCAATATTCATGTTGCCACACAGATTCATACCCCAGCCAGACAGCTGAGGGATGAATCTGTGTGGCAAGTTCTGGTGCAACAAAATAAGTGCGTGGGTGCAATTATTGCACCCGACCACTTCCTGGAAACAACAAAGTGTCCAGCGACCACATTTTAAAGATACTACCATTTGCTTGAGGGGACAGTTACGTTTTCTCAGAACACGTATGGGAATGTTAAATTTAAAAGCTAGTGGTGGAGAGTTCACTCTAAATAAAGTCATAAGGACCATCACACTTGAAATGAACGCTTTAATAAGAAAAAGAAGTGTAGTAGTTCCTTATGTAACATCTTTTTGAAAATTTCAGTTAATATTACGTGTCATGTCAGTAACACACAGTTATTTGGCTAATAAAAATGATAAAAAAAATAGTCATACTAATAATCATTAAATAATACGTATCTTTAACATTTAACAAGGATGCAAAATTGTTTACCTACTCTTTAGCAGCAGTTTTCAAACCAACTGTTTGCGAAAATCATCTTGCAGCCTGCCGATTTTGATTATTCTGTGGCAGTGTTTGTGGGTCACTGATGCTTAAACATGGCTACGTTTCAACATGCACCTTGAAGCAATGCTTTAAGATTCAAGTAGAGTTGAAACTCAATCTAAGTGCACATTAAAATAACGATCACTTCTCCCTAAATGGCAGTCTTTACTGTTTGATGTACACTGGGAGACCATAAAGCACAGGGGATGCTCCTATTAAGTATTTCAGTTTGCACGCTTGTCGAGATTGGCTTAACACGTCTGGTAATGAGAAGTTTGTATCTGGATCAAGCCATTGCTTCAGAAGTGACTCACTGAAGCGGTCAATGTCTTTATCTGTGACATCCCACAGGTTGGCAACAATGGCTGGGCTGAAGGAAAACAGAAGACAGCATGTTACTTCAAGTTGTGGGGTTGAAATGTATAATTTCATAGTTTGGGGTTGATGCCCTTTGACCTTTCAAGTGCTCCAAACACATTTGTGCGAGTTCTCAAACTGATTTTAAGATTTCTGCCTTGAGGGTCTTTAAAAATGCATTATCCGGCCTGGTTCTTCCAACAGATTAGCAATACCATTACGAAAACCAAAAACAGAAAACAAAACAAAGATGAGTATATGTCGTGCTTGAGCAGTCAAAGAGCACTTCGTGCTACTTCTCAGGACTGGCTAAGATAACTGGCTCACTCTGTTCTTTATGGCAAGGCACAATGCCAGGAGCCCTCTTAATAATAAAGGGCCTTTGTGATGAAGTTACCTCCATTCTGTAACGAGCTCAATGGGTTGTAATGCCTTTTGGCCTTTCTAATACTCCAAGTACATTCCAGAAAGTTGCCAAAATTGATTTGGAGAATAGCTGGGCTCTTTCAAACCGTTCCTGTTCATTTCCATTCTCACATTTGAAGTAAATTTGTATGTTTTGTGCCCCTTGTCAGGACCAGCTGGTCTAAGATAACTGGTTCGCACAGTTTCCAATGGTAAGGCATTTTAGGCTACAAGTCTTCACAACCCCACAACAAAGGACTTTTGTGATAAGCTGCTCCTTTTCTGTTGCAAGGTAAAGGGGGCTATGTCAAGAGGATTTTTCCACTTCTTTGGTTGAAATGTTGCTGAAGTTATAACAAAGCCAGGGTTGGCAGTGCTGGAGAATACCAAATCTATTCCGATGTTCATGATGTGATGTTCATGCCATGGGGTGTGAAGTGGTTGTAGAGGATGTCTGGGGGTATGCTCCCCTGGAAAAATGTTTGACATTGTAGCCACCAAAATGTTTTCAGCATTTCTGAGGCTAGAGAAGCAGTCTTCCGGCCCTGGATTATAGCTCAGCCTCTGGTCATTACTTGGAATAGTGAGTACTGTAAATCTAGTGTCTTGTGACTTGCTCAGGGAAAGCAAACTTAGATTATTAGATTTCAATAATTCACACAAAATATTAAGAGCAGAAAAGTTGACAACGTTGACAACTTTTTCACCTTCACAAGGTTACAGCACCAAACACTTACCAGCCAGCTAAAAGGTAGTTTAAAACCATGCCTCTTGGCTCACACTCACCACCAACCTAACAAAAAAGGCATTGTAAGAAAATGTGTAAAGAAATAAATTCAAAATCAAGGTATACACTTACCATTAATTTACCAGAACTGCAACCCATGAGCAATGTGACAGCTCGGCAATCTAGTCTCTGGATGTCATCGCCTTGCAGAAACTCTCGTCCAGTACCATGACCAAAATAGCTGGAAAGAAATTTCTTTTATAAGTGTGTGTTGTCTAAATTGCTACTGAAATAAATTGTACAACAGAAAGCTTTTGGTATCAAACTCACATGAACATCTCGTGGTCTGTCAATGCCTTACTGAACCGCTCTTGTGTTGGAGCCTTTCCTGTAATACCCTGCCATCCATCCTCACTACAAGCCAAAGAGAAAAGAACAACTTGATCCTCAAATAATAGGAATGTCTAAAAAACTTTATCTAAAAAACTCACTAGTCGCTTTGGGAATTTAAGTGTCTCAATAAATCCAGGAGTTATTCTACCTGGGATTCAGCCTATGGTAGGACAAAGGACAATGGGAAATGGGCATTGAGCCAATCAACCCACCAATAAAAGCTTTCCTAGCACAGAAGGTTCAGCGGGACAGGGTTTACGCTTTACCTTTCAAACCACTTCTGGAACATCTTCTGGGTGTTAGGAAGATTATTCTGTGGGTTGAGTGCATAAAATGTTTTTACAGGATCCACTCGTGTTAACTGTGTCTGGCAGGATACCTAAAAAGACCAGAAAATGGCTGACATTAGAAATCACTCCCTTTATTAAATAATAAATTAATATGATACAATGTACTCTTTCTCTCTTGTCAAAAGATAATTAAGGTGGCTTACTACAGTTTTAATGGAGTATAAGGGCACAACTTTTAACTCTTTTAAAAAACGTTCCAAGCTGTTTTTCCCTTCACTATTTACTGTTTGCTTAAGTCTTTTACGATTCTATGTGAAATTTGAACAATTAAACGTCAACAAATAGCCAAAATGAGCGACCGAGTACCGAATGAGAGACTGGGCACTAGTAGGTTAAGTCACGTTTTTCTCAAATTCTACCCGTATGACCCCACCTGAAAATTTCAGGAATAAGAAATTGGGTCTGATTTAACATTCATGCAAAGTAAAATAAAAATCTGTAAGACAGTTTTTGTGCAAACTAAGAGAATGTGAAATCAAAAATAGCTCAAAATCTGTCTTACAGATTTTTCAAAAATTTTGGCTCCAAACGTGATTCACCCGAACAAATCAACCGTGAAAATTTCATCATAAGTTGTACGGTAAGTTTTCGAGCAATCCTCGATCAAAGGCAGGTTTTTACAACCTCGGACAAGAATTGAATTGCGCATGCTCTTTATTTAAGCGCGCGCTCATGTAACGCCATGTATCGCGTGCGAGAAAGGTACAGTAAATTAGAGCTCTTTTACCGAATGTTTATCAAACTTTTTTGCCATAATTTTTTGGCCCTAGGCTTGATTACATGTTTGAACGGAGTTTTGAAACTATCGCTACATATACCAAAGAGATTTGACGCCTTTCAAGTGCTGAAGTGGTTTTTGCTACTTCTTGAGGTTACTTGCGTCATTTTTGCACGCGCGACAAATACTGACGTGTGGCAGGCTATCATAGCGCGCGCCACTAAGTCTCGGAAAAACTGTAGTAAGCCACCTTAAACATACAGAAGAGTGGGAAGATTTCACCAGTAAAGGCATTCAGGTATTCATACAACACTCAATGAAAAGTAGTTTGTACCAGGGGTATCAATGCTGCAGTCTTGCAAACCAATCGCATCACTTTACTAATGAAACAGGTTAAGAACCATGCAGGCATGTAACACTACCAAATGATGAAACATTTCATTTTACTATGAAGATGACTTTTGCTGAGGCTGTCAACGCATGATCCAACATGACTGCAAGCTATGTACCTAACATTTACCTTCGAGAGTAGAAACTGCAGAGATGGAACTCGCGTCACAGGATGGTCATACAACATGGGTATACTCTCCCAAGGAAGGTGTTGAATATCCTGCATGTAGATGAAAATATATTGTAAATGTTGAGCGTTTTTCTTTCCCACTAAAAAGTAATGTAACTATCTTGCTTACCTTGCCAAGAATAAGAATGACAGGATGGCGAGAAATCACGTCTGAGCTGCTTCCATTCCTGTCAACAAATAACCAGTTAAAAGGCACAGTTAGCAATAAGTCCACCCCCAAAAATGTGTTCAGATAGTCATGTAGTAAGCACATGGGAGTATTTAGCATTGAAATGTTTGAATCCAGCTGGTGGGAGGCTCACCTATTGGATATTTCTATAAGGGGGGGGGGGGGGGGGAGGGAGGGGGCTGCAGATTAAGAGCCTGCTAGAGACAGGATTCTTAAAAAGCCAAGGCCTTAGGATTTCAAGTCAGCTCCTACAGCCACTAATTCACACTGCCTGCCGTAAACAACCGAAATAAGAAACATAACAATATTATTATACTTCACACCTGTTTTGATCATTCCTTTCATTACCACAGGAGAACAAGTTTCTAGTGAGATCCTCAAATTCATCAACTAGCTGCAATGTATGAAGAACTAGTTAGCATACAAAATAATTAAACGTTTTGCAATTAAACTGCATCTTGTTAGTAGTGCTACAGAAGTAGAATAAAATCATTCTCATTCTACAAGAATGCACCCAACATTGCTGGACACAACTGCAGGCCTTATAGTACACAATGTTGTTGACGTGTGTGGACTCTCTGCTTTAATGTTACTTTCTCGCAGTCAGGCTTGCTAGGTTTCGTAAGAGTTTTAAGCACGAACAAGAAACTTGTTTATTTACTTGACTCAAGAAGGAAGATGTAGGATCCATGCCCGTGATCTCAGTGATAGCATCAGTTGTCTCTTTTCTTGACAAGTGGGATGAGGAACTTACAAGAACCTGAAAAAGTACAACATACAGTCTGTGACAGCTCTGCAAATGGACACTCCCATAGCTGAACACCAACTCTGAAAGTTGTCCAAAGGGTGAACACTTGTCTTACATGGCATTTGTCATATGTATCCCAGTGTTACACTGGTTTAGTAAAGAAAATCATAAGGACCAAAAAGGACAAGCCCATTAGGAATTCAAATATATGCAAAAAAAGATAGAAAAAGGTCACGAAACTCAATATTTAGAGATTCATTACCGCTATTAACATTAAAACATTTTATGAAACACTGCACACCTTAAGAAGTTGAATGTCAGGTTCACATCCACACAAACGTGTAATTTTCTCCTGCAATTGCCTGGCAGTGGACACTGTGCATTCTTGGGAATCCCTGTTGACTGGTTGACCAAGAAGAACTCCTTTCCATCGTCCAAGCCAAGATGCCTGAAGTCTTTCCAGGAAGTTCTGAGAGTAGAATTTTGAGATACAAAAGTACTGTAAACATGATAATAATTGGACATGAAAATAAAAATTTGCAACTTAATCCAGAGGAGCAGAGAAGTCTCAGACCGAGTTGTGGAGACATGGTGGTCAGGTTGTTATGACCTCAGACTTTCAAAATGAAGGTCTTGTAGGTACAAGGTTCATCTCTAAAAAGCCACTGTTCCCTTAAACAAGGATCTTTGTCCCTCATTATCTTGCTCCACAGTCTCTTTAATTTGTAAAAATGGGTACTGGCAAACAACAAAATGCCTTTAGTGACTTTGGGATGGAACAGCATCCCATCCTTGGGATAGTAATGATTTTTATAGCCTCTTCGAAAGAAATTGCTTAAGCTGTAGCCGTTTGAGTCATTTGTCCCTCATTATCTTCCTCTACTTGTTCTCTTTTGAATAAATGGGTATTGGCAAATTGTTGGGGAAACATAACAAAATGCCGTTGGTAACTTTGGGATGGAACATCATCCCACTGAATGGGATGGTAAGTTTCTGATGGCTTCTTCTAAAGAAATTGGTTTAAGCTGCAGCCATGTGAGTCATTACCCAATGGAATAGGTTTCTTTTTCACACTTGGGATGGTTGTGGTTAAAATATGTGCTTCAACAGTTTTGTCCCTGACTGTAACTACTGAAGTAAAAAAAATAAATTATTAGTTACATGTTTCACCTTCAGTTTGGTGTCAAGCCTAGTCCTTTGTGCCCACCATTCTGAGGTGCTGTCAACACTCATGCTCTTGACACTGTTACTCATAATGTCTTTAAACTCTTCCATCAGACTACACTGAAACAGCTTAGTGAGATCCATGACTACATCATCTGACTGCAAAAAAATTAAAATACTGGTATCAAGGATGAAGTGCCAATAATTACTGTACAACACCAACAACAGCCGCAAAAACGTTATTGCTTAAAATATCACTGGTAGAAGAAATTAAAGGATTATTTCTAACTTGTTTACATAATTGTTTACACATGACATACAATAAAAACTAAGACCTACTGCTTTAATTGATGAAGTAAAACAATGAAGGCCTTTGAGCTCTAATCTTGGATTACACTGCTTCCAAAACATGGTAGCCTGATGCCAAAAACCATTCACGAAAATTTCTTTTAAAGAAGTACAACAAACTGTTTGTAGTCGTTTGGGAAGGTTGTTCAAGAATTTAGGGGCAGTGTAACTATTAAGCTATGCTGAGGTAATCAGGTAAGGTAAAAAATGTCGATCGTGTGTAACCAAAGTATGGTACAACATTGGAGACCAGCAGCCAGTTAGAGTAACAGTATATAAGATGCTGGCTCCACGTGGAAGCAGCCAGTCAAAATGGATTTATGATAAATTTCCACATTTGAACTGTGGATGAAAGAATTAGCAAATGAGAGACCATTGCAGTTGTACAGGCAACTTTCAAACCTGTTCTAGTTTTAATTTTTTCAGGATTTCTTTTCTCAACTGCCTAAGTTGCAAAAAATAACTACAATAGTACAGTTTATAGTGAAGATGAACTCATTAGTCAGAGTTTTAAAGGGATTAAAGACAATAGGCACGAAAGACTTTCTTAATGTTATGAAACAGCTTCTCCATAGTTTTTATGGTTTAATGACAGCCCTGACATACACTGTTCTCCTTGGTGTCTTCCTCTCCAGCAGTTGTGTTAATCTTGACAAGCAAAGGTTCAGAGCCAGCTCTGATCCTACAGATCATCAGTTCTCTTTCTTCACACCCAGGCAGCTTGAAGGACTCCAGGGCACACACTGTCCATTCTATGAATTATTGAAACAATTATTTAATCAGAAGTATATCCATGGCCAGGGTTCTTATTAAGTACCAGCAACCCCTACTTAAAGGGACTATGTCAGCTGGGGCTCATGCGCAGAGTCCAGTTGAGACTAATTTGCATACAACTCTGAGAAATATTTTTGCTTTTCCGCCATTGCAAAAGCTTTCAAAAATATCACAACAAACAGCTTCTGTAATTACTAAGAAACTTTTGTAAAATAAAAAAAAAACATTCAGCTAACTTTCTGAAGATGAACGCGATTCAAACAGATGAAAGCAGCTTCCTGAACTCTCCTACGGTATTTGAAAAAGTTGGGCCAACGATTTCAAAGTGCTTCTCATCAACGCGCACATCCACCTTGGGTGACTAGTCCCTTTAAGAGGTTGGGCTTACTAGTTTTCAGTGAAAAGGCTTACATCTGTAATAAAACTAATGATACAAACACTCATTCATTAAGCCACGTACTTATAGCTTCAAGCTGTCTACTCTGAAACTGAATAAGAACACTGTAAGGCTATCACATATTTACCAGCAGCTCAACAAACAAACAAAACGCATAGAATAGTAAGCAGTTAAGTGAACTGTTTGTCTTAAAATGCAGTTCCAAGGGATGTAGTTCACATGGTTATGTTAATCAGGCGTCCACAATCATGTCAAATGGTTGTGTCACCATTTGTATCACATTGTTAGGCTGTGATTGGTATACGTTGATATACATCAATATGGTGAGAAGCAGTATCCTCTCACATTAATTGCATATTCCACTCTCCTCCAGTTGTTGTATTTTCTTTCTTTTCCATGTTTTTCCTTTATTGCAACACTTTTCTGCACTGACGTTCTATACCCAACAAGTACCCTACCTTTTGGAATTTTCTGTAAAAGAGCCATTTCTTCACGAGAAAATGGATATGAAGAAGATTCCACACTCCTGTCAGAAAGTGAGTTGAACTTCATCACCTTTCGGATCTTAGCAAGCTCTTCTAACTTGGACATAATTTCAGGAGCAAGTCTAGCTGAGGTACTGCTGTTCAGTGACAAGGAAGAGAGTTTGTCTGCAAGCTGAGTGATGCCTTTGCCTTGTTCCTGGAAGGGAAAGAATATACCAGTATATAAGGATATTTTGGGGTAAAAAGGCACTTGCATGACTTTTCCACTCCAGAAACTAAGGGCCTCTTCATACGAGTCCGGTCGACTGGGCTGGCCCGGTTTCAGAGATCTCGCCTCGTCACTCTTTTCTTTACAAAAATTTCAACGTGTTCATATGAGAAGGCAGGCTGACCCAGTTACCTTGGTTTTTGCAACCAAGATCACAGAAACCAAGCTGGAAATTTTTCCCATATAAACGCTCCAGCCCGGATACCGGGACTGTCTGTAATGAAACATTTTCAACTGCCATGGCTAGTAAGGTCCCTAACAAGTCGGAACGTGGTTCCATGGGTATTTTAGGGGCCTTTTCGACATTTTTCATCTTGGTAACCGGGATTAAATTTCCCCTGTGAACAGAAGACAAAATTCGTCCCATCTACCGGGCTCATATGAAGACACCATGAGACAAGCGTAGCACAAGTGAGGGATGTGGGATCATTTGGTGGAAGAGGGAATTGTAATAAATGACAGTGGTAGTCTGTTGCCAAGGAAAAGTTGTTTCAGATGAAGCAGAGTTAACTATAGCTGCATTACTAGCTGTGCAAATGCCAAAAAAATGCAATGCTCATTGTCATGACATCCTTCTGTCTAAAAAATTAGCGATAAGAGTTTTACACAAAGTTTCAATGTCACCATGACATCATTTTCAAGTGACAACAATAACATTCTGTTTAGACAAATGTAAATGCTTAATCACCTCACACCTCTCACCACATACATTAGACGGTTTGAATTTTACGGATGTTACTTGAAAATGATGTCATGGCGACATCGCAAGGTTGTGCAAAACTCTTATCACTAATTTTTATCCTTAAACGTTTGTCCATCTCATCCTTCTGTCTAACCAAACAATCCAACAATCCCTCACTTATGTAAGTCTCCCTGCAGTTTCTGGACTGATTTCTGTCCTTTTCCAAATTCAGTATTAAGAAATAATCAATCCAACCAATTACATCAGCGTGACAATGTAACAATTTCGTGCTTTGACTGACACCTCAAGTAATGCAAATGTACTTTAGCTTAATGTTAATTATTAGCACCTTTGTGTTTAAATAAAAGGCACATTCATTTGAAACTATTGTGGGGAATCTGCAGATGGTATCCATGTTCTTTTGGGACCTACTCTGTTTCTGGAATGAACAGAATTATATTCCATTCATTCTGATCGCATGGGCATTTTATTCAGAAGGAATTCCATTCTTTTGGGAATTGATATTCTACATATTCTGTTATTCCTGAACCGGAATAAGAATATTATAGCCAGAATTGTTTCCAAAGAATGGCCGAAAGGCGTTGATGCTGATACCGATGCTGATGATGATGATGACAGCGAAGGGTAAAATGCACTCCGTTAATACATACATTTATCACAGACAAGGCAGCTGGCACATCCTTTGTTGTTCTCCTGAGGTAAAGAAAGCAGACAAAATTTAAAGTGGTGATTGTCACTAAAACAATTCTGGTATAAAGGCATGAAAGTACCAGAAACCTGTTAAATCAGGCACTCTATAAGGGTGACAACATTACAGTAGTTTGACTGTAGTCGGCTTTTGCAATCTAAATAGTCCAGATTCATAGGTTTTTATGATGTCTTGTACCCATTATCTAGATTAATTTAAGCTATAAACACCATTGTCTAGTATGTCTACAGTACCAGTAACCCTAGTAGCTACAATCAAACCTACTATAGACAGTATAATACACTTTGAGATACTTCGGTCCACTAACAGAAGGTATCTCGCAGTGTGGATTCAACTGTACAAACTACCTCTACTGATACTCTTACTTGATTCTCTTTCCTGTGCTTGTCAGAGCCTGATGTCTCAGTGTTACTGAAGAGGACAAGTTCAAGTAGTACATGGAGAGCTGTGGTGCTGATCTTCCATGACAGAGTGCCAACCCCCTGCAGATGTCAGAGAACAGAGCTGGTGGAGGACACGCTTGGCAAAGATCAAATGCTTCATTCCAGTACTGTATAGCTTGATCAAGCCATTGAGGAGCTGGAGAAGAAAATAAGGGGAAAGTCTTAAGTCTTATTGGGCGGTGCCTACCGTTGTTACTGCGCATAAGTTCTACGCATCTCAAGATTCTCGGGTTTCCTATGTGTGGTGCTCATTAACACAGGGATATTTTTGCGCGGTTTAAAACTATGCGGAGAAAGCAGAACTTAGCAAGTGCTCTTGGTATCCCAAAAGAAAATTGGGGATAACCATGCATTTTTCAGAGATAATTTAGCTTGAACTTAGGAGAAACTGCCATAAATTTCTTTATATTTTGGCGCTTTTAGAAATATTGTTGCTTAAATATCTCTGAAAAATGCGTGGTTACCGCCAATTTTCTTTTTGGATTCCAATAGCCCTTGCTAAGATCTGCTTTTCCTGCATAGTCATAAACCGCACAAAAATACATCTGCATTAGTAGGCACCATCCTTAAAAGCAGATCTGGGTATTCATAGAGGTTTTGGGAACCAGGATGGCAATAATGGTTTTCAAAGGTAACCTCAACTTGAATTTAGCTTCTTTTCAGGGAAAAATCAGGGAAAAATTAAGTTAAGTTGAGTTGCTCAAAGCAACTAAGTAAAATCATGTTTAGAGCCAGTTGATTTGCCAGGTTACTTGTTTGCAAGTTTTAACAAAACTCCTGTCAGATAACAGGTACATGTATCAGCTGTAAAATAAACTGCAATATAGCTTTAAAAAAGGCAATGCAGCACGTGATTATTGTGGTCAACATGTCATACCAGTGAAACGCAAATGGGACTCTGAAATTTTAACCTTCATAAGTTCGAACTTTCTCAGCAACTCTTGTTCACTTATATCTTTTAACATGACACGTTAATACCAAACAGGGAATGTCTTACCAAGTAAACAGAGACAGAACTTGCAGATTTTTGGGATTTGTTTGTATTATGACTCTGAACTATAGCATTGGGAATGATCAACAACAACTTTCCAACTTTAGGTGCTTTATGTACTTACAGTCTCTATAAATATGTTCTCACAAATAAGACCTAATGCATGCTTTATTTTGAGCAACCACAAACTCAATGAATGTTCTGAGAATGTATAATTGTGTCCCCCGTGTAACTCAATTATTCAATTATTCTGCTATTTCACACTACTAAAATAATGGCCACAAATATATGAACCCAATGTAGTCATACCTGTTTTGCTGCCATCCACATTCTCAGATGGCTTGGCAGACTGAGTTGGTTTCTTGGACCTCTTTGATTTCTGCTGAATGCTTGCATCAGATTCATCAGCTTCTGTGACAGCTTCCTCCACTCTTTTCCTTCCTCCTCTGCCCTTAGCTTTTGAGGATTTTGGCTTACTGTCATCTTCAACAGACATTTTCTCTGCCGTTTTTGAGCTTCTAGATTTACCCCTTCTACTTGAGCCTTTCCTTGGTTTCTCGATCTCCTCTTCAGCTAAAGCAGTTTTGACAGAATCTCTTGCGACTACTGTGTCGTCCCTTGAAACTTCCTCAATCGCATGTCTAGAGAACCAGTTACAGTCAACACCAGTATTACTAGAAGATCCCTTGTTAAGCACCAATCTTGTTACTCCAGAGAGCTGAAGCAAGAATGCTTTCACAGGTAACAAGTACACTGGGGTATTCCCAACAGCATTCTCTAAACAGTGTAGGATTTCCATTGCTTTTGACAGTTCATCACTGGCTTTTTCAATCCTTCCATTCTGCAGTAACAGCTCTCCTTTCATGCAATGTACAGTGATACGATCTTGACTTAACATCAACTGAGGAGAAGAGTTTTTCAGGACTGTATCTTCTTTCTGTTTTCTGCCCTTTGAGGACTTTGCTCTGCTTTTCTTTTTGGATTCTTTAAATCTCCCTTCATTTGATTCAACACCTCCTTTACTAGACATCTGAAGTTTCTCAACAATATAGACCATCTTCCTTTCAGCGCATTCACAAACTGTCTTAGTCATCTTCAAAATGTTCATCGATTGGTCACATCTTGAGATAGAGGACAAATACTTGGAAAGACTCATAAGATAGTTGATCAAGACTGTGTGAAGTGCTGGATCAACACAGCTGACACATTCACATGTTTCTGGATGCCTGATAAACAGTGGTTCTTCAATATCCTCTTCAGAATGCTTGCTTTTGCTGCAGGACTTCAGAACTGGTTGCAGGATCCCCTTCAGTTGTTCAAGACGATTTTGACATTTCTCTGTCTTGCCTTGCTTCAGCTCCAACTGAGCAATGTTGTCAAGAAATTCTGCAATCCTGAAAACAGACAACAATCGGAAGTGGGCAGTTGAGTGACAAGTTTATGCGTTACACTTAATTCATGGAAAAGTCACTCAGGGTGGATATGGTGGATTTTTGAGTCGACCAGAAGCGACCACTTACACAAAACCACTGAATTACTTCTTTGAAACTTGTAATCTGAACCATGAGGTTGATGGAGTTCACTTGTTGAACAAGTACGGCTTTCACAAAGAACCTTCTATCCATACAAATATCGAATGATTTACTAATAGATGATTTGTGTCACAACTGATCCCACTTCAAGTATGCCTACAACTCTCAGGCACTTTTCTCCGGCTAACATATTAAGGCAAAACACTTTGAGTGTATTTAATAACCAAAGCATAACCATGGATTTATAAGATCCAGCTAAGTGAAATTACAAACAGTTAAGACAATGTCTAAGCCATTTTTACCAGAGTATGGGGGCTGGAGGAGGGGTTTAGTTTCTAAAGAAACTGTGTTGCTGCATCAGTGGGGAGTACAAACCAATGTTTGGTTTATCAACAGAGTTGATAACTTAAAGTAACTTGGCCACCTGGAGGGGTGGAATGGGATGGGAATCTAAGCACTCTTCTATATGCTCTATGCTTGGCTATGAAGTTTGCCATCCCATGATCATTTCCCTTCTTTTATACCCATGTGAATATTCTTTTGAAGGTAAATAACACCACCAGTTTCACGCATTAGGTTGTCAAGAGCCTGAAATTAGTTTATGGTGTCATCCTTTCTGCCACAGAAACTGTGGGCATCTTAATTCACCTCCTACCTTCATGGAATCTTCACTTCAATACATCAGTTTGCTTATAGTGCAAGTAAACAATTTACCTGTATGACAGAGAAAAATGCCTTGCCAGAGCAAGACCGTCCACAAACTGCCTGAAGGCTTCCCTTACAGCACCTTGGTGGGCGTATAGCTGGCCAACTTGTAACAGCGAAGAAAGAAGGTCATCAAGAAGTGACAAATGGAAAAGACTCTGGCTGCTTCTGGAGAAAATCAATGGCTCCTCTCCTGCAGAATGGGAAGCAGACAAACACACGACAGTGAGTCAGTTCAGGAAGAAGTACACAATCATGACTAATAAAAAAATAATAAATGACTCTATTTAAGTGTCTAAGTATAGTTAGCACTGTAACTAGTGCTAATTGGGGACACTATAAATTAGTGAAGTAAATATACAAACTGAACATAACTTTTGTTAAAATCCCCAACTGGTGTGGAGGCAAACCAGTTGGCTATTTACAAAGCATGGCCTTGGATTTGGAAAAGTCACTACTGTGAAACAGATCCAAGTGGTCAGAGCGGGACTTGAATCTGGGACCTCTGGATAACAATTCCGATGCCTTACAACCAAGCCATACCACATCGCACCTTTTGCTATAAATTATATAGCTGTGGCTAACAAACTGATAGACTGTGAGCAGTCTCTTTCTTCTCCTAAGTTCTGTAGCAAGTGCGATGGATCTCGCGAGTGGTGAGCGGCGAGCTCATTTGCATAATTCTACCGTCACTTTGCACGCATGATCTGAGGAAAAAAGTACAACTGCTCGCAGTCTAACAAATTGATGATTCCATCTATCAAGAGTTGGCAATAACCAATTTTTTCATACATGAGACTAAATGGGGCACAGATGAGGGAGTTGTAGTGGAAATCCCAGAGAGCAGATCTTCCTATCCACTGATGGTTTTTGCAGCGGAGGAGAACCATGCCAACCAGAGAAGAACCCTCTGATCAAGGAAAGAACCAACAAGACACTCAACCTAGTAACAATGCATAGTCTTGGATTTGAACTCAAGTCACATTGATTGGAGAACAGTGGAACAAAGTGGTCTTTCCACTGCACCATTCCTGTTCCCGGTATAGTGGGCAAAGATCAGCCATTCAGTTCAAAATATCCCCATGATGATGCTCAACTCACGTTTGAATAGGGGCCCATCTATAGTAGACTGTGAAACCCTGACCCTATTTATGACAAACATTTAGCACTTCGCCTTTACCGTTGATGACCTGAGTTGCAAAAGGACACTGTTTAAAACAATGTTACAATCACGTGCAGAGGGTTCAAGGTTGGACTGCACAAAAATGCTAGAAAATAGTACTGTAAAAAAATGTTTTCCACCTGTCTCTAGAAAACACAGAAACAAATCTGACTTCCCTACAGGAGTAGCCTGTAGAGCAAGCATTTCCGTGTTTTTCACTTTTTCACTGTAACTCTCGTCCGATTTTCCACACAATCAAACAGCAAAAAACGCACAAAAACCCCACAGAAACCCTTCCTACACAGGCAACAACAGGAGCTAATTTTGACATCTAATTCTCCTACCTGACACATCCTCTTTCTGTTTATTCTTCTTTTTGCCGCTGCTAAATACGTCCTCCCCAAAGACTTCTTCAGCCATCTGACTTAACTTATGAAAACCATCCATGGCGCACTCCAAAGCAGTCAGAGAACCAAGAGCAGGATCTGCAGTAAAAGTGGAAAATTATCAAGAACATGTTAACTTAAAGAAACACATCTCCTTTCTTCTTTTAGCAGCTGTCAAGAATAGACCCTTCTCCAAAATGGCGGCAACAGATTTGAATGAGTTAAAATTGAACTGAATGAAAAACTGATACCAGCACTGGAAAGAGCACCCTTACTTTAGTAAACTTGCAAAGTTTCAGCATATTAGGTGATATCAGCTTAGGAAATGTAAGATGAAGTTTGACAAATTTATAGACGTTTGTATGACTGGGGGTATACGTCATACCCCCAGTGATACAAACATCTGTAAATTTTTCATTTTTCAACTTACATTTTCTCGGCTGATATTACATCTGATAAGCTGAAACTTTGCAGGGTTACTAAAGTAAATTAGTGCTCTTTCTAGTGCTGGTATACATTTTTAATTTTAACTTATTTGAATTTTTGGCTGCCATTTTGGAGAAGGGTCTATTAATGTCTTCACAAACTGCCCACACACCAACCTTTGAATGAATGCATGACCTTGAGAGTGCTCACATGCACAGCCACTGGGTTTATTATGTCCCCTGGTGGCTGGCCATTGCACAAAGTAAAAACTCAAAGAAAAAAAGTCTTGGCTTCATTTTGTGTAACCTGCTTCAGAGTAAGCATCCATAAGTAACCTCATCATGTGTATACTTTAATATACATGTAAATTGCAGGGCCAGGTGGAAAAAGGGCACAAATTCTAATTTTGCTTTTTTAAAAAAGTGCTTTAAAATTGCCGAATTTTTGCAATGGCTCATTTTTTAAGAATAAACCTTGATCCATTTTCCTTTTTTATCTGGAAGGCTTAAGGACGGTGCCTACTATTGTTACTGCGCATACGTTCTGCACATCTCGAGATACTCGTGTTTCCTATAGGTGGTGCCTACTAATACAGGGATATTTTTGCGCGGTTTAAATCTAGGCGGGGGAAGCAGAACTTACCATGCTCTTGGTATCTCAAAAGAAAATTGGGGGTAACCAACATTTTTCAGAGATAATTAAGGTTCAATTTAGGAAAAAATCCCATACATTGCTCTATATTTTAGCGTTTTTTAGAGATATTGTTGCTTAATTTTCTCTGAAAAATGCGTGGTTACTCCCAATTTTCTTTTTGGATTCCAATAGGCCTTGCTAAGGTCTGCTTTTCCCGCATAGTCATAAACCGCACAAAAATACTTCGGTATTAGTAGGCACCGTCCATAATTTTGGAGATATTGAACTCTGAAGCTGTCTATGTGCAATAAAAGAAAAATCCAGAAGACACTCAAGCAACCCTTTTTACATCTTGGCACATTACCACCAATAAATGATATTTTTGCTCACCCAAAGTCACAGTCAATTCATGAAGTTTAGCAGGAAGCATTGAATACTTTGCACCTAGAGATTTCAATCTAGCCTTTAGCAAGTGACTCTTGTAGGACTTCTGTGTGAAAACATCACTTTGAAGTATTTCCTTCAGACAGTCCTCTCCTTCTGAGTACTAAAAACAACAAACAAATATTTTCAGTTTAAAAAGAACAAACCACAACAAAGTGTTCAAAATCATGTCATGTTGAGAAGAATAACACATGCTGTCATGTGACTAACAAGCCAATCCTTTTTTTCTGCTAGCAGTACCTGTGAGAAGTGTTAAATTTCATCAACTATCTGTTAAGGTAGAAAAGCCAAAGTACAAGTCAGATTTTCCTTTCAATTTGTTGAATACTTAGTTCCTCACAAGTTACAAGTTTCTCAAATGACTCTTCTACATACAGAGGGCCGTTTCTACAGTATGTCTCATTTAGTATTAATCACAGCATCAAAAACTTATTGTGTCCAGCCATTGCTTGCATTTCACATGTACATGTTTCTGGTTATCATCACATAACATTGTTTGCCCAATCCACAAAACTCTTACTATTTATGCTTTATTCTACCAAGAAAAAAATAGAGCTGCTTGAACATTAGGTAATTATGGTAGAACACCTCAAGCAGCCAGTGGATGACAAGTGTGTGTAATCATTTCAAAACTATTTATAAAAACAGTTCTATTTGGACTGTAAGTATCATTTGCCCCCATCTTCTTTGATTTTCCTCTGTCCCCTTATAATGTTGGTAATGCCAACTCAACTGGTCTGGCATATCTAAATTTATACAACACTGAAATGGAAGAAGCAAGCCCACACATTGCTGTCACGTGATACATGTAGAAAAAGGGGTTGTCCTTGTGAACCGTGGGGGAGGGGGGGGGAGAATTAGCTGATAGTGATGGGCCTGAGAACATGGATGGAGGCAGCGATTGCGGCAACTTCAACAGAACAGCATAGAAATGGCAACATGGCACACAATTCTGTACTGGGAGATATGGATGATGGTGATGAATTGGGGTTAAGGGGGAGGGGGAATATTTAGTGACCCAAGATTGTAACCTACCTTGCCTGTGACCAACAGATAGTGACTCTTGGCCAGCAAGAACTGAACTTTTGTGGCACCACTTGGTTCAAAGGAATCCAACATGTTACTAGCATTACGCAGCAGAAAATCAGCATGATCAACATGAAGCATCTCACACATGGTGTGAACAGCTTGACTGAAGGCAGATACGCCATTATCCAACATACTAGTGGTGCCAATTGCTTGGGATATGACACCAGCAAGGTGAAGAGCATGCACTTTCTTAAGTGGCTGTATGAAGTAAAGAATTCAAAGTGTCAAAATATAAAATTATCTCTTTTGGTGTATATATGGGCAGCAGTAAATCATTAGGGACCTCTAACAAAATACAAGGGGTAGTAAGTTCCAGCGAACTGTATGCAGTCCAGGGGGATATCATTGTGTCATTTTTTAAGAGACTGTAGTTCCTTCAGGACACAGAAAGCATCTAGTAAACTATAAGAAATGGACAAAGGGATTAGTTTTAAAGAAACTGTGGTGCTGAGTCGGTGGGGAGTAGAAAGAAATGTTTGGCTTTTTGAGTTGATTACAAATAGGTACAGTAACTGTAATTTGACCACCATAAAGAGATTCAAGCACTGACATTTTGAGCATTAGCCCTTTGTCAGAGCAGATCAAGGAATTGTGGGCTGTATGTGATTTATATAGTGCAAATAATGTAGCTCCACAGCTCACTATATAAACTACATACAACCCACCAACAATTCCTTGATTCGCTCTGATGAAGGGGTAACCCTCTTTAAGGTGGCCAAAATACCTTAGCAACTTCGTTGAAAAAAACAAATACTTGTAAACTTTAAGCACTGAAATGACAACAGGCACTTTCAGTTACATGTACGGACTTGTTTTCCTAACTAATTGCCTTTACTTCAGTCAGTAATTGCAAGTGATTTACGTGTCATTACTGTATTTTTCATTCCTTGAAAACATGCGCTTGCTTTTCATAAGCCCACTTACATGTAAAGAAATGATTACTGTAAACAGACATAGCAAGCAAATAATTATCATGCGGCCTTCAGGAGCGATTGAGGGAGTATGGTTCATTGATAGCTGTGTTAATGGTGGACCCTGAAACTCCTGACCATTTCAATTACCAGATTACTTGACTAAAGTGTCACACTCTGCTATTTTTAACAGCTCTGCCAGATTGTATATTCAGAATTTCTGAATATACAGGGTTTGAGCTAGGATTTGATCACTGGGGGACAATTTGTCCCCTTGGCTAAAATTTTGGGGGACATTTTTATTTTAAGGGGGACAGACATATTAATTTTTATTCAACATTTTTTTTACATTGATACAGGCAAGCCAACAAAAACATTTTTTTAGCTGATCCTTGTAATACAAGAGCAGTGATCAATACAAACAGGAAAAGTTAAGTTATTGGTGTCAAGACTTTTTTTTCTCGTCATATTTAAACAGAGGATCAATGACTATGCTTTATACTTCAAAACATTTCACAGCAGAATCTCGTCTCGGCATTCCCTTGTAAACTTCAATTCCTTTCTTAATTACTGGTAGACGTACATGTACTAATTATTCTGTTGGTTCTAGCCCAAACATCAAGGGCTGTAGAAAAGTAAAAGTCCCTAACCCTAGTTTGTCAATGTTAGACTTCAGAACAGTAGCAAAAGCATCTTGCATACCTTCCCCATTTTGATGAGAACGATAGGTAGCATTTCCTCTCACTCGAAGATTGTTAACACTTTCGAGGCCAGCTTCATCCAGAAAATTGAGCAGTGAGTCATACTTGACAGTGGCTATGTCCTCCTTCGCCAGCCAGTAGACGGCTCTCATTGCGGTGAGGATGGCTTGCGATTGTTCTCTAAGAACACGGCGCTGTGTGTTGCTGAACGTATCCCTCATAGCTTCTTCATTAACAGCATCCTCATGTTCTTTACAGTCTTTGTGTCTTTGCAGAGTTGAGGTTCTAAAATTTGTACACCCTTCTACCAATGCCAAGGGGTTTGTCTTCTTAGATTTCCGACAAAAATAGCAGAACATCACCTCCTTTTCATAGCGCAACCATGTGTGATCTCGCAACCAAGTTTTCTGGAAAGTTCGTGACTTTTTCGGTTTCCTTTGATCTCCATCCGTTTCTTCCTGATTAATACACTGTTCTTCTTCTGTATCATTTTGATTCAGTCTGGCTTCAATTTGGAGCAAAAAAGCTTTCTATTGTGAAACGTGACTTGAGAATGAACTTTGAACGGACAATGTGCGATAAAATATACTTTCCACGTTCTGTTTAGCTTGCAATTTCTGGGATCCCTTCGTGTCTGCTTCCTTTCGAGTTTTTTCCCTAAATTTTGAAGGGGACAAATTGTTCCCTTGGCCGTTTTTTTAAGAGACAATTTCAATTCTAGTGCGGGATTGGCGCAATGGTGCGGCCTGGCTCAAACCCTGAATATACAATCTGGTAGACAATAATTCACTCCACTAATTACCTGGTTGACAAGACCTAACATTCCAGCTGTTATCATTAGGTAATGACAAGTTTCCTCTGGGTTGGCAAAGTGCTGTAAGTCAATCTGCAATTTAAGTATTATATGTATGTAAGTACAAAAAAAGCAGACCTGAATTTGAAATTATATTGTTTCAGAATTGTTCTGGTTCAGTCTATGATTTCAATCTGCTGACAGATATGATTGCACAATTGTTTGGTAGTATCCTTATTTTCTTTTATTGAGGGACAATTATGTTGGCTGTATTTGAGGTATTTCTGTATTTCATTATGGTTCAGCAATGTGTGAACTCTTTGATTTGACTTTGATGAATTAAACAAGGAAATCACACCGCAAGAGTGGGATAATGAATAATAGCTATTGAAGAAATTAAATGTAAAAAAGTGCCTTTTTTTAATTTCAGTAATAACCAAGCAGGGCTTGAGACTAGTTTTTAGCTGACTAGCCCAGTGGTTAGTAACAGCCTGGTTTCACTAGGCAAAACAAAATTCTATGAGTCCACCAACAGCCTTGTTTCAGTTTCAATCTCTTTTCTTGATTGTTTTTTTTCAACTTTTTCATATTTTATTATTTTTACCTACAGTATTATAGACTTACAAATCAACACTTACTGTAAAAACAACACTATTACAATTTCTAGCACTACTGTATAGAGAAAAAAATGCCTAATAGCAATATTCTAATATTATAATATAAATTATGAAACTTATGGCAGTACATGTACCTTACAACATAATTATATACATTACAATGCTGTACACGTTTTTCTTCAACTTTGTTTTCTGCCCAGTACTCCAGTGCTTTAGAATTTTTACTAGTCAAAGTGGCTAGTGAAAGTGCAAGTGAAACCTACAAGCCAAAACTGAATTTTTACCAGCTGGTGGCTAGCAGCTATCATTAGCCTCAAGCCCTGACCAGGTGTTTAAGAGACTCTAGCTACCCTTCTTTAGTAAATTTAAACAGTTTGATCCTTTTTTTGGTGTGATAATTACAAGCACAGCTTAAAGTTTATTCACATTAAATTTGATAAATATCTTTTTTGCCATGTGTAGAAGAGGCTTTCATTAGTAAGTTACCTACTAACACAAGCTGTACTTGTTACAAACCTTTCCATTAGTCTCTTTTGTCACTGATCTACCAACTAACACTGTCCATGTTTCCAATGCTGAATGAAGGGATGACACAAATGGCTGCTCCAGGGAAACACCTTCAAGCTAATTAAGACAAAATTTTATATGTTTCAAGTTTTATTAAGTTTTTTCAAACGTTACTTACAAATGAACACCGCCTGCAAATAGCGAGCTAATCTAGGCAGGCGGTGTTAAGGACACACATAAATGAATTACTATTTGAAGGCGTTAAAAAGGTCAGTTTTGAATACATTATATGTACAAGTTTTTTTCTTCAAACTGTACAGAATGCAGGCAGACCAATGGGGGAAGAGGTGTAGAGGAGAGGGGAGGGGGGACCCGGGCACAGGGATGGTACCAGAGGAGTGGAGGTCAGGGTGTTAGCCCCTGCCTCTCTGAAGTTTCCCTACCTGGGAGGTTAGGGGTTAGGGTTACTGATTCATGTACCTCATCAGCTTCAAAACTCTCACTGAGTTCTGGTGATTCTTCTGTTTGTTTCTCCTCCATTGTAGCTTTGTGTTCCAACAATGCTTGCCACAGATATGCTGCAGCAACTCTGTCCAGCACAGCTGAGGAATGAAAGCTTTCATCCTCATCTGTGTCGGCTACTTTGTCTGATAACTGTTCGAGAATTGCAGCAGCTTCTTGACAGTAATCAAGAGCAGATCTGCAATTAAAATCAAAGCATCAGTTCACTGGACACTGATAGAGAAAAATACAGGACAGCCAAAATAATAATTATTAATAATAATGATATACAAGTCTAGCTTGGGGTAGTAAATAATTCACTAGACTAGCCTTTGTTTTGCTGCCAAGTCTTTTGCGCTTTACAAAATGCCAGAACGAGCCTTTGGTTTTTATTAATGCGAACCTGTGACCTTATGAACTACTTTGAAACTTTCTCACCCTTGAAATAATCATTTAAGTGGTTTAATCCAGCCCAAGATATAGAGCTGCCCTACATGCCAGCCAGCATAACGGCCAATAACTAACTAACTAACTACCCAGATACTTAGATAGGTTTTCTTAGCAGTCTCTCTTCACTGCAATCTACCCTTCCACATAACAAAGGAAAGATTGAGAATAGTAGGGTAACTACATAGTGCACTCACTTGTCATCTTCTAGACTGAAGTCACCAGGACTGTGTAAAGCTATGGCAAGTTCTAACATGATTGAGCCATAATGGAATTCATCCTCTTGGACAACATACAGTTCCATAAGCTGCCTGATGACTGCAATTTGCTCCAATGCAGTGTCATAACTGGAAACAAAACAAGAAATCACAAAGTCAAACAAACAACATTTTCACTTCACTTCACTAACCTTATTTCAATAATAATATTAAATTTTTACAGTGCACTTCTTTGATAATGTGCGTGCGCCCAAACATTGCATGAATGTGCCCAATAGTGTCCCTGATTTGCAGAATACAATCAACCCCTTCCCCGTAAAAGCTTGCAGACAATTAACGAGTGGATGTAAAAAAGAAAATTGGTATCTTTAGTTTTATTTTTGACCACAATAATGTTGTCAAACTTATAAATCTTTCTGACACATGTTGTCAGTCATTCATGTACCTCTTTGCTTTGTAGAGAGCAAGCTCTTCCTGAAGAACCAAGCACAGCTGACCGCCAACAATATCTTCAGCATCTTCCTGCTCTGCTAAGGCACTGCACAGAGTTCTAATTAAATCAAACACCAAAAAAACTTGGCAATATATAATTTGCTCTGCTACCGATGAATTCCTAAAGATACATGTATGTCATAATCTAACGCGGTAATATTGTTTGGAAACCCAGTCTTGTGTGTGTGTTTACTGCGCATAATAATTTTGGTTTTTTTTTTTACTTGCGTATTTGCCTTCCAAGTCGAAATTCTCATAGGAAGTTGATTTGGTTCGCGCACGGTATTCAAGAGGAGTCAAAGGGCTAATTGAAGGGCTGAATGCAAAACTATGTGTTTATGTGCATTTTTAGGGCCACATTTTTAAATACAACCAATTTGAACAAAATGGAACGAGTCATCTGCTTTTTATGCACTTAACAATAATTTGTTTCTTAGAGGGCTGATTTCACCACAGAAATACTTTAATTCTATCTCAGCAAATTTGCACTCGTGTTTTGTTTATCAGCAGAGCTGATAACTAGAGGTAAATGGCCACTGTAAAAAGATTTGAGTGCTGACGTTTCGAGCGTTAGCCCTTTGTCAGAGCATTTCACACTCGTCAGCACTCCTATCTCTTTACTGTGGCCATTTTACGTTTAGTTACAAACTCTGTTGATAAACCAAACATTCCTTTTGACAGTACTCCCTGGCACCAATGCAGCAGGTGCCACAGTTTCTTTAGAAACTGAAACCCCCTTATCTTTCTGCACTTAGCACCTTCAACTGCAATTTATTATAATTATAATATTATTGTATTAGATTGCACTCAAATAATTATCATTTGAATGCAATCTTGACTTGTAAAGTAGGGAGGGTCACACTAGTGTACTCCTCACCTTGATCTTTCAATCTGTTTCTCTTCATCTTGCAGACTTTTCACTAGTTCATGCTTCACTGTGGTCCATTGTTTGATCTGTTGTCTCACAATAGCAGCATCAGAGCTTGATCTTACTGATATCAACACCTGGGTGGTAGCAGTCTTCAATGCATCTTTCAGCTGTCCAGCTCGTCTCTGACAATCAGTTAGCAAGGCAAACTTTGCTAACAGCTTCACCTAAAAGGACAACAAATCTTTAGGCTTCTTGTGTCGGTTCTTGTAATAAGTTTTTTTTTTCAATAAAACTCATCAGACACAACAGGTCCCTGGGTTGGGTTAGCTCCCTAATATAAGACTACTATGACATCAACAGCGACTCATGGTTTCATTAAAAGGCAGTGACCATTAGGTTGTGCCTTTAAACTGACATGGTTTGAACCAAAGCAGTTGATTCTTTCCTTAGGTTTTATTCCCAACAAAATTCTTACAAAAAAACACAGACAGGTTGCCATTTACTTTGGTTAGTTCCGAAACCTACATGTACTTAAAAACCCCTAAAGCAAGAATAGTACAAACCCCTTTTAGAGAAGCACTTATGGATCAATAAAAAATAAATATTAATGAACAATCACAACAATAATTATTTCTTTACAAAGTCCCTTCAAAAACACTTTGTAAATTAGGCCAGATTACCTCTTGAACTCTTGTGAAGATTTCTTTCTCTGTGTCAGCAGTAAAGCACCAAACTCTCAGTTCATAACAGGCAACAGTTAACAGAGGCACTCCTTCGGCAAAACAGTCTCTCTGATATGACATACAGCCCAGGTTATAGACATTACAGCCTAACCATCGCAGCTCATTTGGAGATAATGGTACATCCGGGTCATCAAGGGCAGAATGAATAAGGGCGCTTGCTTCTTGCACCACTGGAACACAGTCTTTAAAGATAAGGCTTCTGTGAAGATAACATTATACAAATGTACAGTGGTGTACAACACTGTAGTCAAACAATGTGGAGGTGCAGTGGTTAGCATGTAAGGACACTAGATCTAAAGGCGAGTGGTTTGAGGCCTAGCCTAGCTGTCATAATGTTGTTCCCTTGACAGTGCTGGATGCGGCAGTCCATCATTAGACAATAGTGAGTTTACGCAACAGGACGGCTAAGGGAAGGGGATGGTGAAATAATATCATTGTGTGACCAACATCACATCTTAGTACCTTCACATTTTCAGGCGATTTTCAACTAAAACTGGTGTTTTCTCATCTGTGACAACCTGAAAACCATGAGCAGTAGGAATGTTACAATAATTTAGAGTCATGAATACTTGGCCGTCACATTGGTCACACAAGCACAATTTGCCGTCCCACCACATCAGCTGTTGCATAAACTCGCTATTGTCTGACCATACACATCACAACACCTTTATTTAAACCTAAAATGATGCTTGTGGCTTTAATTTTGTGTGTCTGATTAATTTCAAAACTTTCTTTGGACATGGTCTCTGTGCAGAAAGATGACTCAGATTTTTTTTCTGTTCTAAATTTTGTAGAACAAGCACAACAAGGGTTAAAAATCACCATCTACAAAGTTAACGATGAGTTTTGGCAAGTGGACATTCTTTTACAGTGCTCAAAGATTGTTGCCTTCTTAAATCCATAATTTCAAAAATTTGATTTTTGCATCATTACTTAATTAGCACTCTAGTGAAAAGGATCTTCTAAAAGGTCGGTACAGAGTCAAGGAGACAAGTCCCCTGGACTTGCCCCATTGTGTAAACTGTGCTTGTCCAAAAATCTTTGTCAACAAATTCAAACTAACTTGAATTGAAGGAACAAGTCATGTGACTTGCCCCTTCAAAATTATGCTTGTTTCTTTGAGTGAATGCATGGTCCATTCAACAAGTCCCTGCAACCAGCCCCCTTGTGTAAACTCTGTAAGGGACTTGTCCCAGGGAATAATCCAAGGGGACTTATCTTCTTTTGTGTACCGACCTTAAAGATCATGTAGGACCATGTAGGATTTTTAGGATCCTATGAATATGTGTGGGGTTTGTACCATGATTTATGCAGTTACAAGTTAACATTTTGACAATTTCAAGTGATCCACTACAGACCACAAGATAAATGACAACTGACCTATTGTCTTTGCTGCAATTTTTTGTATCTTTATCATTTTTCAACTGATCTTGGTATGAAGAAATAATAAAGCTCAACACAGCTAGTTGTCGATCTGTGGTCTTCTGCAGCTGTTGCCTCAGTTGTGCTGCTGAATCATCACTGTTGACCTTGTGTAGCTCTACTTTGAGTTGTTCACACTGCAAGGAAAGGACAGTGACGTATGACTGTAGCAAATGCACTGTCCCCTGGAATGTTCTCCATGTCAGAGAGGGAGTTTTCTCCTTAGTGACATGAGTTTGTTTGTTGCACACATGTTGTAAAATGATTCTGAAATACTCTAAGGAATCTGAAAGCAGTTTCAACATCGGCGATGGTAACATTTTGCATTTCAGCACCTGAGAGAGCAGTCTGTTACTCTCGAACAACAACTGTTGATGGGAGTCTTGAGTTTGAGATTTTCCATTTGCACAGTTCAATAAAACTGCACTCTTACAAACTAAACAAACAGAAGAACAAACTTGCAAAGGCACTTGAAGTTTAGATTGTCCATTTTTGCAACTGCTAGAATTTCCTGCAGTCTCCAACAGTTTATCAAACACAACCAAGGCTTGCGTTGAGCTTCCAGCCTTACTGCAAATCCTACCATAGTGAAATCCAAGTTCAACCAAGGGTAGCAAGGAATCTCTGCCATTACTGACCAGTTGCTCTGTTTTAGTCAACAGCACATTAAAAACAGATTCAAAGAAGCTTGCCAGGGATTTAAAATTGACAATCTTTTGTCCGCAGTCCACCTGATATTTCGTTGCACATTTCAGAGTTTTATCCACAATAGATTTTAGTGAGGATTGAGTGATTGCTTCCGCTTGGAATAGTAGCGACAGCCTTCTCCAGTCAAGCACAATGCATAAGTGTGATGCTTTTTGTGCAGGAGTTATTTTGACCTCCTCTAGCTTCCCTGCTCCTTGCAACAGTATATCCGATGCACGCAGGGCGAGTGATCCAAGTTCTTTGCCCATTTTTTCACTGTCATAGTTCTTCCAAGTTTTAAGCAGTTGGATAAACTTGAGCAGGTCACTTGCATGGCCCAGTGCTCTGTCAAATTGCACCTTGCCTATGAGCTGAACAATAATAAGGTAAATTGTTTTGCCAAGTTGGTCCAGAGATGGTATAAACTTGAGGTAGTTTCCATTATGAGCAGATAATGTGGTGATCAGCAGAGAAACCACTAAAAAAGGAAGACAGGAAATAATAACAGTGTAAGTAAGCTTATATGAACAGCTCTGGCCTGATGAAGGTTACGTAAACAAACTTGTTACTTATTAACAGAGTTCAAAAGATAATCTTACTTTCTCATGAAATGGATAATAATAGCAAATCACAAGAGAGAGATAATACATGTAAGCTTTGTATTTGCAAACAAGACTTTTTTTCAGGGGACCTTATTACTGAAGAATGTTTTGTTTCAAAATTGATTGGATTTGATAATGAAAAATACTTGAAACACATTTAGCTAAGAGCTTAACACAGTTAATGCTTATGGCCCATGAACTTATGTTCTGAAGTGCTAGTAATCAGACAATTAATGAAGGGGTGTGTAAAATAAGGTCCTAAGTGACTTTTGATGTAAGGTCAAATTCTCCTTTTGTTCCACAAGCAAATACAAGGTAATTTGAAAGGAGAACCTGGCAATTCATCAGAAGTCACTTACTAAGGGCTTTTGTCCAGGCAACCCTCCTACGATTTGGTGGTTCATATTTGGAGGAGGGGAGAGGGAGGAACTTATATTCCAGGAGCTTATATTTGGAATTTTACCTGACTCTAATCATTCCCAACAACTGAAGGATGGGAGCAATAAGAATTGGATATTGAAATATTTAGGATACATGACTATAACTCACCAAGGTTTAAGGAGTTAGTGACTTCATCAAGGCTATTTCCCTTTGTCTTCACCTTTTTCAAGGTCTCGATAGCACATCTTAAAAACTTGGTGCAAAATACAGTGTATTTGGAGACACTTTCTTCTGTAGCTTTGGTTCCTACTTTGCAGCCATTTTTACTTTTCAACGGAGATTGAAGTGGAGCAAGATAATTCTGCAACCAAGTAAAATAAGCTATGATTAGGAAACCTACAGTCTCAATTTTGGCTAAACAACACAATTCAGGGATACTCTGCAGACTGGCCCAAGGCCAAAACATTATTCGTCGTTCTTTAATTCACTGCCGAGCCAAACAAGCCAACAAATTAATGCATAATTTTATATCCAGAACTGGCCCTGCATAGTTATTCCTCAAGTTTGAAAATGCAACTAAAATTATCAAAATTATATGGCTTAACTATTGCAATACTTTTTGCCATTTTTTTCAGCCACCAAAAATAAAGGCAAGTAAGCTGAAGTCTTATATTTTTACCCTTCCATGTACCATCTAAAATTAAGTAGACCATTTCGAGTCGTCTAAGCTGCGATGTGTTTTTGTTGCTAGAATTTAGTAAAGCTCTTCGCTCCACCCACTAAATCATCATTTATCATTCGAAATCCTTGAAAATCGTCGAAGAAGTCAACCTCGCAGACAGCTATTTTGGTAAACGAGAAAAGCTTATTTCCACAAAATAAGAGAGCTAGAGCTTTTGATAGACCAACCTTTGTGTCCTCGTACAGACCGTCTATTTCTCCGTTTAGAAGCGATTTGAGGATTCTTTCCCCCTCCATGTTTCTTATAGCTTCTTTCTATCACCGTTTCGCTTGGAACATGGCGTTTACAGCCAATATTTTTTTCCCTTTGAGTTGGTGAAATGAAACGAATCAAAAATGGCGCCTTCGGCTTCCAACAACAACGCTCGTCCCAGGATTTCGCGTGGTGAAAGCGAAGCGCAGCCCTGGGAACAAGAAAAACCATTGCTAGTCCCAAGCCCTTCTCCTCTATAAACGGGTGAACTTTATTTTCTTGGTACTTTTTGACAACTGGGAAAAAATCAATTTTTGTAAAGAAATAACAAACAGAATTCAACGTTATTTCAGAAAAAAAAGCGCATCTTTGTAATGCAAATATTAGTCAATACCAGTTTTAAAAATATAATTCAAAACTCAAATTCCTCCCCGACAGGCGACTAAGTGCCCACAACTGCGTTTAATTGGAGTTTCACACGCTTTTCGTGTTTTACACGCAGGAGAAACCTCAACTTCTAAATCCATTACAGTTCGCTCTAGCTTTTCATGTTATTTCTTATCCTCTAAGACTTATAGTAAAACTCAAAATAAGGGCGAGGGAGGATGGCACCGTGAAGAAAAGTGGGAGACGAACCGGAATTCAAACTGATGACTTTCCTGGGGATAGAAATGTTACACCTGACTAAAGTAATGACTCTTTTTTAACTAGCTTCTGCGAAATTTAAAACCACTGTCAGGGGCGGAGGAGTGACGAAACATGTACATGTACATGAAAGCATGTTTGGAGGAGTGTAGCGCGGAGTAAAAAAAATATAACTTCAAGTGGTGAGGAGGACTCGCACTCCCTTGACAATCATAATGACGCTAACCGCGCCGGGTTCAATTTCAACTGAAGAAGCCAAGCAAAATGTCCCCAAACGGGGTTACGTTATCTCTGTGTGCTCTTGAACTAAAAAAAGAATGACTCTGTTGTAATGTTATTGACTAGGGACCCCACGGGATTCTGGGTCCCTGACTGTTTTCTCGGGCCACCCCGCGAACTGTTTTGGTGGGCATGTTTGAGTTTAGTGCGAGAGCACGTGTTAGACAGTTTTAACTTCGTTTCTTTCTTAGAACTGTGTTAGAGACAGATTTACATCAGACTCGAAAGGACAACAAATCACTCAATTGTACTTGAAGGTGTACTTTATTATTTTATCTTCAAGGGGTGGTGTGGTCCCACAGCGCTATGACCCACGGCATGTATTGAAAAGATACCTTCGTTCCGGCATCAAGTTGCGAGTGATTACAAGTTGAACAAGAAAACTCGGTACTAACACTTGCTGTCGCAATAAATGTTCCGTTCAAGATTCGTGCTATGTTTCAAGTGTTAAGAAAAAAAAACGTACTCGTGCACTTTTTAAAGAATTTCCCCAAACCCACACTTCATCCTTGACTCTTTTCATCTCACGCCGTTTCTTCTAAAACCACAAGCGTGAATATTTCTAGTGAACAGAAGAGCCTGCAGTGTTATTGAAAGAATTCCCTCAAGATCCTCATGACAAAGTCCTCAAGGTTCTTGTGTGCTCTGACAATAGAGCTTAGCGAGTCATCTGGAAGGTATCTGGTCAGAACTGAATGAAGATGGCCGAAAACTAATGCATCCAGCTCGGTAGGTCTGAAAGAAAAATAAAAAAGATAGGGTGCGTTTTTTTGGGAGAATCCAAAAACGGATTTGTGATCTCAGATCATTCGGATCATGATGCATCAAAGGAACCGATGAATCCACTCTGGACAAGGATTCGTCGGTTCCTTTGATGCACCATGATCCGAATGATCTGAGATCACAAATCCGTTTTTGGATTCTCTCAAAAAAAAAAAACACCCTAGTGTTGTTTGGTTCAAATAGCGCAAACAATTTAGTGAGGTCCTTAAAGGGCCAAGGCCGGCATTCTCTTCGCAGTCTCGATTTTGGCCACATGCCGACGCCAGCGGAAACATGATGTTGTTTAAAAAAAAAAAAGATTTCAAAATAATACTACACCCTTTTTTTACAACAACCCTTTTAAATACAATTGACCCAGATTTTAAGAACACGCTAACGACGCAGCCAAGCTGAGACTAAGAGGCAAAGAAGTTTTATTCAGTTCCGCTTAAATTTGCAGTAGGCTAACCAAGCAAAGGAATTTAATATGATACAGCACACAGTGGCCTTTTCTAGGTTTCCTAGTCACGTTCATATCGATTTTCGGAAATTCTAAAGCACGTAAGCTAAGAAAACGCTGTGAACGTTTCAGGCCTTAAACATGAAAAAATACGAACAGTCAGTTTTCGTTCAGCATCTGCCGCAAAATTAGACGCTCTTAAAAAAAAGAGCATATGTTACTTGGTTCATACTTCATTTGAGGGATTGTAATGGTACACGCTCTTTGAATAGCCTCCTCGGCTGACACTAAGAGTTTCCTTTAGCATAAATAACGGAAAAAACAAAAACTGCGCTTGAAGGGTAACCAAGTTGCTTCGAGGTATCACTCCTCCTTAAAAGGGCACTCAAAATATACCTGCAACGTTCTATAGAACATACACTTTTATGATATATACTGTAATTTAAAATGGAGATGTTTAATGTTGGCAGTAGTTTAATAGGTCACCTGTCATTTATGAAGAATGTATTGTTTCCAAGCTTTTCAGAAAGAGCCTGACATGTCCGTCGAAATTTCTCAACAACCTGGAAAAATTCCAAAGCACAAGAATGTGTCAACTTGACCTGAAAAATACTTCATCACACTCACACAGTGACCAGCTCCCAGTTGGCTTGACAGCTCAGTTGGTAGAGCACTGCACCGGTATGGCAGAGGTCATGGGTTTAAATCCCGATCAAGCCTGAATTTTTTTTCAGGCTTTCTTTTCGCAACTGCTTAAGTTCCGTATATAACTGCGATGGTCTCACTTATTTATTGAAAAATACTTTGCAGTCATCAAAAGGCACTCAACTCTGGATTTTCAAGGGTTTCAGTGAGTGGTTTTGGGGCACACAGGGATTTTCGGTTGGGTTCATCAACTCAGTGTTTTAGTCACTAAAAGGGGTTGGACTTTCACTGCAAAGGTTACTTTGGTGACATTTGCAGAATAGCGAAAATGACAGGGAAGATTTGAGTGTAAAGCAAGAAGAAAAAGCGCAAACTTAGCTCTAACCACCTTTCCCTTTCGCAGTTAGGGCGTCAGACTTTCAATCTGCCTTACAATGAAAAGATCAGAGGTTCGGTGGTTCAAGGCCAGCTGATCAGTCTCTGCATTATCTTGTGGTTTGCTTAGACAAGAAACTTAACTCCACATTGCCTCCCTCTACACCGTAGTGTAAATGATTACCAACAAACAACTGCTGTTAGTATACCCCTGATGGATAAAGCGTCCCATCCAGGGGAGAGTGGCAACTCCTAGTTGCTACATGCACGAATGAGCTTCTGAGCTCCCTGACCCCCCCACCCCCCTCCCAGGGGAAAGGTACTGGGACAATGAAACCCTTATCCTAAACCAGACCAAGTTCAGCTGCATTTTGCAACCCTATACCGGAAACTTGGGGTGCTTGCCATTTACATGAAAAACCCAGACATTCCAGTTTAAAAATTAAATGGTATGCATCATTCCATTTGGAGCACTTCTGAAATTATGGGCTTCTGGTAAAAGTGATAGATTTTAATTGCTCCTTTTGGGATTTACAGTTATGTTCATACATTTTGCATGTTACCCATCTTCTGTTAAGACATGGTAAATCATTTCGTATTTATGCCGAAAATTTCCATCCGGGTGGCTTGTGTAAATGGTAAGCACCCAAGGTCACTATCACAGTCCAGCCAAAACAATTCTTCTACGTGTACAACAACAACAAAAACACGTCTCTTAAGTGTCAATTTCCGGGAAACCCAGTCTAGACTAAATTCTTCAAGCAATTGATCAGTTTCCTGTTAAATGATAACCTACCCTAGATCAAAGCTCTGATTTCTATACCCTATCCCAGACAAAACTGCTTGAAAACCATACCCTTCACAGTGGCACATATAGCTTAGATATGGGAGTAACCCTTGCCCACGGGCCTGATCCACAGGAACACACTTGAGCACATGCGTGCATACCTCGTTCTCAGTTTTGTGGTGCCATCCGAGAGCCTTGAGATGCCGACAGACTTGCCACTGTTTCCTGTAGCCGAGGATAAGGTTCAGTGGTGTGGCAAATTGACTTCCGTAATGCTGTCTTGTTCGCACCGCCCAGTCTTTTTTCCACCATAACATGTACAACTAAACACAGTTTAATTATAGGAACAGAGTTAGACGCAAACATTTTTCATGTAAATGCTTCTGAACCAAACATTTGACTGGTATAGCACTTCAGTGAAGAGTGGAGAGTTGAGAGGCTGGTCTGGAGGACAACAGAGATGGTAAACTGAATGAAGATTCACTGTTCAACTTTCAACTTCAACTTTCACTTTTATTAGGTGTTTTTTTAAAAAAATACATTTACAAATTCCTTGACCCGCAGGTAGCAAAGCTCATCTAGGTGGGCCAGGATGACAAAAAGAAAGAATAAATTTATTTGCTAATTAAGAAGGCAGACTGAGCTATAATACCAAAGATACAAGAATAAGGAAAGGTTTTTGGGAGGACTAAAATAATGAAGAACTTTTTTAAGCTTCTTTAAAGGCAACATAGGAGAAAAGACAAGGAAAACATGAAATAGGGTAGAAAGGAAAGGAATGACAAAACGGTAGTATACAACTATGTCATGTTTTAGTTGGACTTCAACTGACAATAGAGAGTCTGGACTGGGGCATGATAGAGACAGCCTCAACTCTCCACTTAGGTACTATACCATTAAAATTTTGAATTAATGTAGAATAATAATGACAGCAATGATGATGATGAGGAGGAGGACAATGACAATGATGGTTATAAGAATGACAAAGATGACGATGACATCTGGTGACGGTGGCAATGGAAGTGGAGGCCAATGATTGATGGTTGTGTTGCATGGCGATGGTGGCAACGAAAGTGAACATGCTGATGAAAAATGTTTTCAGTGTAAGAATCTTGCAAACAAAAGTTTCGATTGATTTCAACTACATGTATGTAAATACATTCACATTGATATATTTTTGTTACTTCCACATTGAAAAGCCCCTCCAAGAAATAGATGTGCTGTAGCTGAATAAATGCACACATTTATTTACACTTCCCAAGTTTGCCAAACCTAATTTCTTATTGTTTTGACTCAGAATTGAGCCAATATTCACATAGCCGCCCTTGCAGATGCTCTTTTGGCTCAATTTTGGGGAGGACAGATTGTGTGACGAGACAGAATAGTGTCTCCGAGGGAGGCTGATTTTCACAAGATTCTCAAAATCTGTTGCAGGTGTTCTTTACAGTTTTGACACAAACTTTCAAACAAACTCACACAAAAACGTTTTGACAACAAATTACTGGAAACTTCTCTGACTCATCTACTCCCAATCTAACACAATAGATTAAAAAAATTAATACACTAAAATGTAGATATTTCATGTTGGTTACCTCAGCTGGAAGGAGGGAGTTTTCAACCAAGGATACATATGCCTTCATTTCTGCCCTGTCCTTGATTTCAAAGTCTGCACTTGTTGAGAAGCCCTATTAAAAGATGTGTCAATTAACAACTCAAAAGTTAGGAGTTCAATTTGTAAATGTTAACAGCCCCAGCCAAAATCAGGTAGTGGGTCTCCGTTTGTTTGGTACCCGCGGGGACACAGGCTTCTTCTTAGGCAACAGCGTTGAATGATTGTTTCAATAAAATTAATTTTGAAGATTAGTGGAACTGTAACATAACCATGGTCGAGCTAGTAAAAACAATGATTTAAGTAAAAGGCAAAAGATTGAAAAATAACTCCCTTAATTATGAAATGGACTTTCGATTGTCCCAGCTGAAAACTGTGTCTGGCTGACTCCCTTTCTCTCAAATGTGACAAAAACTTTCCATCTGAGATCAACAAATTAAAAAAAAAGAGGGAACTTCCTAACCTGAATTTTTTGCTTGCAACCAGACATTTTGAGTGGTTGTATTAATGGGGTAAATTTAAAACAAAAGCAAAATGTTGGGTTTCATGAACAAGGGTTTCAGAGCTAGGATTTAGTAACAAGGGCAGGGTTGCTCGAAACCTGATTAATGCTAATCCTCGATTAGAAGTTAATCAAGGCTTTCATCTCGCTCATTAAAAATAATTTTAAAGGCTAATTTCAAGCTAAAGGTAAAGAACAGTCCAAGAAAAGACTGAGGGCCAAAAATCTTTTGGATGAAACTTTATTGGTTTGTAACTAAACTGGAATCAAAGTTTCCATTAATCCAGGATTAGCTAAACCGGGCTTTGAACAACTGGGCCAAGGTGAGAGAGTTGTACAAAACGAGCGGTGGCAAGGCAGAGCCCCACTGTACAATATAATGTACACCCCAGATATAAACTCCTGTTAGCACTGACAGCGTTTGAAGTTGATTTTATCGTCAAACGTAAACAACTTGAGACTAAAATAATTCATACAGAGCAAACCAAACACACAGTACTTACCTTAACCTCAATATACGAGGTTATTCCTGTAAAATCACTAATTAGTTCCTTATCAGCCCTTAAGAAAGGAACACTGCCTGAAACACAGATTTAAACACAATCGGCCAGTTATTTAAACAGTCTAACATAGGCCATAACTTAAGACAATCAGTGGGCCTCTAAATCAGTCTATAGGCGGTCTATTTTAAGTAGATAAATAGTTTTCTAGTCTGGGATGCATGCCTTCTTGTTGCACCATCAGCAGCAGACAATGTTTAGATATGATTGTTTGCAAAATTGAAAATGGCTCGGAATGTGGTTTTGTTAAACACCATCTAAATTTTTGTAGGATCTATTTTTTTACTAGGCGATACAACTATTTATTTTTTTAGTGTCATACCTGTTGGAGACATAAATTCCGCATTTCTTCTGCACTTAACTTCATGAGTTAATCCACAGAATCTCAAATAAGCCTGTTGGTTTCAGATAAAATTGACATATTTACATGAGTCATGACACCAGGATCTTGGGACAATTCAGGGAAAACACAAATAAAACTGATCAAGAGATTGAAAGTTTGAAATATGGGGTTTAAATTACTGAATAGAGAAATTTAGCAACAACAACGGCGATGGCAGCAAGAACGTCACAATTGACATGAATTCATGTTTTTTCAAATGTTGTCGCAATTAATATTACTCCAACTTGCTTTAAATGTCTTGAACGTAGGTGAAATTTTCTGGAGATTAATTCTTGGAGACTTCACCCAAGTTTAGAAAAAGGAAGAAAAATTTTTTGTCGTGTCTTTACATCCTCCATAAAACGTGCCATCAGGAAATTTCATGTCTTAGTCATGCAGTGACGCAAAGAAATGTACCAAAAAGTGTAATGCACGTGCAGAGTTGTTGTCTTGGTTAAAACACCTATTGCTGTTTTGACGTTCTCGTTGCTTCACCGTTGCATTGCTAAAACTCCCTAATATACAAGTGAACCGTGAACATGTTTACAATTACAATTTGTAGGAGAAAACCAGATTTGATGACCATAGAGAAATGGTATAAGTGGCACAAACAGCACACCAACAAAAAAAAATGGTGTTACTATATATAAGTCTGCATAACTGTCTTTCAGTTCTTAACAGGAGAAATGGCAACTTATGGGATGGAATTTTCTGACATTCCATCCCAAACAGGAAGAAGAGGGTACCTCTGGAGGAACCTGAAAATTTCCACAAGTATTTGCCGGCATTCAGAACCATGTGATTCTCAACAAATGTTCCAGTCCTGGAATTTTCCAACAAATGGCAACCATGCCAGCACATGGCCACAGAACCTGCATGAATTTTGGTTACATTTAGCAAGAAGCTTAAGTTTGCACTACTGTGGTTGAAGTTAAGAGGATTCTATTGTATGTACATGTAAACACGACTACCAAAATCCACCAAAAAGTGGTGTGCGCACCTCTGTACTTCTGCAACTGGCAGCATCTGTTAGCAAAATAGTATCTAAATGAAAAAAGATCAAAAAGGAAAAGGATGGTTAACAACCCAGATGGCTTTTTTGTTTAATCGTGAACTCATCTTTGAGTTACCTTGAGTTCACTTCATTCATTTTAATGCCACCTTAACTAAATACACAGCACATGCAAAATGATTATCAGTTAAGGCAGCTAAGGCATGTCAATGCACCATATCAGCCTGGTTATGTGATATCAGCCTCTTACATGCTCTGCAGCAGGTTTTGCAGAGACAACAGGACTCCTGCTTCAGGCTAAATGTGGACAATGACACTAGCGACAATGCCTAGGTTTGAAGTTACAGATGCATCAGACGAGTTTTGCCTTGACAATGGGAGGAAAAGGTTTGCCTCATTTCAAAAATTGTGTTGCCACTATGCTGAACCTAATGGATTGTATTAAATTTGATTTTTAACCAAAGCATGTAAGGCCACTGATATGTCATGCAGCAAGCTCTGTCCTGCTGTATGGTCAAACAATGTGTTATTTAATTTAGGTGCTGAACTTAAAACTAACAAAGTATAAATTTAAATTAATTTTGACACATTTTGCTGTGGATTTATGTTTTTGGCTGCTGATCTGGAACAGATGACAAGTTTCACTGAACTTAAAATTTGGTACTCAAACTAAGTCATCCTTGGCTACAGTCATGCCACAGTCAAGAACACTTGGCACAGCCATAACAGAACATCATTTTGAAGCAGGCCTTAATGGTTGTATATACAAATTATCGTCTAAAGTTCACCTTTGCAAGGTTCATAAAGCTCCACATTCTCAGGCCACACACCTTGCTCTACACCTATAGTGTAAGAACAGACAAAACAGTGATCAGTTTCTAGCTATCAGGGGTATCAGGTGTTGGTTGCGCAAAGCTCAAAATAGGGGCTAATTGCTAATGTATTGGGGAGCAGGGAGAAGGGGAGGTGGGGGAAACGAGGGTGGGGGAGGGGGTTGGGATATTGTGCAGTTCCAGAAAAAAATCCATATCCACCCCATGGGAGGTCATCAGACATTCCTAGGGGGACGGGGGTCTTAAAAGTCAAAATATTAGAGGCAAAGTACGAAGCTAAACTGGAATTTCCTGGGGGGAGGGGGTGTGAAACAAAAAAACCTTCTAAGGGGGGAGTACGAATACATATTTGTATTTTTTGGAATTACACATTGCCCTATATAGGCTACATGGAGATGTACAATGGGACCCAAAAAGCTGTCCATTTTTCATCTATTTGTAAATTCACAATTAGGGTGAGAGATTTTGACCACCCACTGTCACAGACAGTAGACAGGAAAAACAGAATATATCTTCCCTATTTTGACAACTTTCTACAACATGTTCTGAAGTCCACCCTTGGCCTCACTTGAACCTTGCATCATCCCCCCCCCCCCCCCCCCACCGCTCCCCACTCTGCCCAGTTAAAATACTGATCTGATATAATGTGCAGCTTAAATTTTCTGTACAACATGCAACTCACCCCACCCCTCAAGTCCTGAGTAGGAAGATAAACAATAATATGGCATGAGTTAAATTTGGTTTTGGTTCAACCAGTTTGACTTTTATTTTCTTTGCAGTTTGACATTTATTTGCCTTTTTTCCCAATATATTGACAATTAATCCATAGTGTAATGTATGGCGAGGTGACCTCTAGAAACCACCAGGCTTATAGTTGAATGAAATATTGTTGTTACAATAAAATAAAACAAAAAAGTATTAATGTTATTGTAATATTGTTTATACAGATTTATGTTATGATGATAATATTGAAAATGAATTTGGTTTGAAACACTTTTCAAACCAATGAAATGCGATTATTCATATTTACAATATTTTACTTCTACAGTGTACAAATCAGATCAAAGGCTCCTGTGAGCCAACTCGTGAATGCAGTTGACACATAGTAATTGCAATTTAGACGGCTACGGAAACTTCCTCAAAAGCTAAAAGAAATTATATCTTTGCCCGATTATGTAACGAAAAATGACCATTCTTGTACTATTAAAATGATTGTCAAATTATTCTGTACAGATTGAATAAGCCGATTATTCTGATGCGCCGATTAAAAAATATCACCTGTTTTTTTTATTCAAAGTTTATAGGAGCACGCCATGTGCAGCTACGTCATGCAAATTCGTGTGATAGTCCGCGGCTACTGGATTTCGCGATCGGGCTAGTGGATTCTAACCATCACTTGCCCGATGGGCAAGTGAAGTTTTTTTGGGAATTAAAATTACAAAATTACTGTAGGGCAAGCCGATCTCACAAAGGGAAATATGTTCAACAAAGTATCGCATTACGATTCATGCCCGACATAAATGCGTGAAATTTTTCCTTTGGAGTTCAGTCCACGCAATCCTCAAGTAAAAATAATGAACTATGACAAGCTCTTGCTAAATAAGAATTATTTATCGACCGCGTCCTTTTGCTTTCCCATAAATTACCAGTTGTAAATTTCGAAAATGAAACATTTTTTCCCTTTGAAACCTCTATGAAAGCTGACAAGATCTTAAAAGTGTTCATTTCACCAGAAATTTGCATAATTTTGTTTACGACGTCAATGATGCGTGACATGGCACATTCCGCTTTCGCGTGAAAACTGACAAATTAAATTATTTTTTAATTAAATTATTTTTAAATTAAATTATTTTTAATTCTTGAAAGAAACCGCACTTCGTAGAAAAAAACGAAAAAATCCTATAACTTTGCTCAGATTCAACGAAAAATCCCCATTCTTACACTAAAATGATTGTCAAATTATTCTCTACAGAATGAATGAGAGAATTCTGACGCGTCGTGAAACAAATTTTCACGTTTTTTTTTTTTTTCACTGATTGAGTTTACGACCCCGGACTTTCTGAAAAACTGAAAAAACTTGAAACTTTGCTCAGATTGAACGAAAAATCGCCATTCTTGCACTAAATGATCGTCAAATTATTCTCTACATATTGAATAAGAATTTCCTGATGCGCCATGAACAACAAATGTTCGCGTGTTTTTTTCCACTAATTGAATTTAAAACTCATTCACTGCGCACGCCCGAAAGTTAACGACAAAACCGACTGATCGACTGATCGACTGATCAACTGATCGACCAAGTCGAGAGTCAGCTATTGCTATAACTCGTTCATTGCGCATGCGCGCATTCACGAGTTAAAAAGGGGATACAAAATTATTTAAGAAGTTTTTGCTAAATTAAGTTTTTAAACATATATTCCTAATAAAAACATGAACCGTATGAAAAGAAGTTACTCTCAAGCTATTTTATTTTTTATTATTGATGGCAAGAATTGATTAATATTGATAAGTTAAATTGTCACTGATTATATTGGATTGCACTGATTGATTAATTCCAAAAATAATTGATTTTCATTAATTTATACTGCGAGCCATATACTGATTGATACATGTGAAACCTTGCAACTTTGAAGTCAGGGCAAAGGAAACAAAGGACAAATAATTGGTGACGAAATACACAAGCAGCTGACACTGTCTGTGTCTTTAATTTCTTGTAGCTTGAGCTCCCATTTGAACAGCAGCTAATTTTAAACTAACATGCCGAAGCTTGAAACCTTTGTATTCCTGTTTTTTTATTTGCGCTGTAATAGCAAAACAAAATAAAGCGTGTTTTGAAAAGCAAGCACTGAAGAACTATAATAGTCCTGTATGGTCAAGATCAGGAAATGAATGTGAAAATTATGTGTTGTGTTCTTGTTTTGGTTTGGTAGCCATGGAACTCTTAACAGATAAGATAATTTGCCCCTTAAAAAAATAATGTCAAACAATATTCAAACATTCCAAAAAAGAACAAAACAATACTGCAACAGTAACTTTTCACAATAACCTTGAGTCTGACGTCATTGTGAAGTGGTACTTCTTTAAAAACTGCCATTACAAGGGTTTATTCCTGAATGTAGCATTGCATGATTACCACAAATACAAAGATATGGACATATTAATTGGCAGAAGTGTATCAAATGAGGTGCAGATTGCACCAACTAAGTCTAAGTTCCTATTACATTAGACATATGATAACTGAAAATCTTTTGTGATCTGATGGCTATATTTGAAACCTCAAAACACTATGTTGGACATCATTGGGATACCGAGAACGTCCCTCCGTTGGAGGAAAGACAAAAAGGACCGACAAAGCGTGAAATGGAAATAATTAAAAATAATAAAACCACCCAAATTAATTTTCACTACAAAGCCAAATACTAGCTACAGCTATCAACACCAGGACCAGTAGCAATACCAAGGTCAAGAACCAAAAGACATGCAAACTCTTTTATGGCACGGGCAGCAAGGCTCCTTTGTTTATGATTGTGTATTTTTAACTTTAGATCCAATTATGTAAAACCATTGTATATTTATTTTTTTACAATGGGTAAATAAGGCTTATTAATTTATTATTAATATATAAACCAAAGCAACTCATAAAAAGTGCTATATCTCAAAATAAACGGATTCCTGCAAAAAGGGTGTATATCGTGTTTTTGGCAGTAGCTTTCATTTGAATGGCCACACTTTAGAATTTCATGCACATGTTTAAAAGTTAGAACCACCTTGTACAGCATAATAAGCAGCACCACAGGAAAGGGCTGCTTTGCATCTTCCATATAAAAAATATATAGTCGCTCTTTTATTGCTTTTTTATCCAAGGATTGACAAGTTATAACTTACAATAGAAGATGGGCCAAGATTTAATTGATTTAAAGAATGATTTAAGGATTTAGATCATTAAACATGTATTTGAAATATTGAGCTTAAAAGAGCTTATCAAATGAAATCAGAGGACTTAAAAGTGCCAGTATTTATCTTGTATTGATAATATGCCTTCATTATTTTATACTCATTAAACATAGAGCTGCTCTGACTCATTGACTTGCCTGCTGGAGCTATTACTCTCCAGTAGCCTATTGTTCACTTCTGTACATATATAAATATTAATTCAGCAAGCAGGGAATTGAGCACTATGCCAGTTAGACCACCAAATGCTCCATTAAAATAAATGATATTACACATGCAGTTGCTGAAAGCCTAGTGTCTGTATGAATAATCATTAGTAATTAATTTCTCTTTAAGGCATTGTTTCAGCATATACTGGTTTCAACAGCAATATGGAATATTGGTGCTGGCTATAGAAAGCAATGCAAACAATAATAAATTATGAAGTTTTCCTTCAGTGGCAACTTCAATAATGGGTAAATGGGTCAAGTAAGGCCTTAAGCTACTGCTTAACTAGTTGCTTTCTAAAAGTAAAGCGGTTCTTATTTGCAGATCTCTTGTTGGTTACCTTCAGAAAATACCAACATTTTACTACTATTTTAAGAAGACCCTTGAAGGATGCTGAAATAAATCTTTTCCATAAACTGGCCACTATTTTGAAACATAGCAAAACATATAGCGGATAATAGAATGTTTGCATGGCAACCCAATGACAAATAATATACAAATTATGTGAAAATTTATTTTGGACCTATTCAAAGTCTAGGAGCTTACTAGGGTACTTGGAAAAGAATTTGCTTAGAACCAAATTTGAGAAGTGCAGGTTTGGTGAAAGGTGGCCATTTACAATTTTAAGTTTCCTTACATTTGTCTGTACAATATGCAGGAAATTATACAGCTGTATTATTAGCAAGATAAGTAGAAAAGTCAAAAAGTTGATCATGTGACACCTCTCTTGTCTAGAGGATGCAAGTTTCATCAGCAAAGTCTTTGGTCACATATCTCTAAATTAAAGTGATTGATATTTCAGCAATTGACGGGTTGTCACAAGGCTATCATTAGTGACTTTTCCCTTGAAATCAAAATTGCTCCAGATATGCTCTATTAAAATGCTAAACAAACAAAAAATAATTTTCTATTGCTTATTTTTTTTTTCTTTAAAATGCAAGGGACTTACACAAAAGAAGAACTGACACTCAACTGATTTCTTTTGTGTTAGAGACTGAATCAACTTGTGAAGCATTTGAGATATCAAGACAACTAGGAGTTGGTCAATTTGTTAATAATTAACAAACTATTATTTTGTAATATACCCACAGCAGTGAAGAGATGGCAGTGAAATATATGAAAGTCATATGTTTGAACCTCAAGTGAAAGAATAAATAAACGAGAGAGCATAGCAGTATGTATTTGATTTTTTTTCAGGCTCTCTTTCTGCAGCTTCTTGAGTGGCATACATACTGTGACTATCTCTCATTTATAAATTCTTTCATCAGTAGTTCAAGTTATATGACTTTCACATGTTTCACTTCTGTCTCTTCACTTCTATTGATTGTGCAGTCAACTCCCGATAACTTGAATCTTCAAGGGAAATTGAAAAGGGTTCGAGTTATCGGGAGTTCAAGTTATCGGGGTAAAATTATATTGAAAATGACCTGAAGGGAAAGGAAAATTGGTTTGAGTTAGCGCGAGGTTTATGTTAGCGAGGGTTCGAGTTATCAGGAGTCAACTGTATTACAAATTCACAAAATGACCAGCTCCCAGTTAGTTCCATAGCTCAGTTGGCAGAGCACTCCACTGGTATCACTGAAAGGTCATCGGTTGAAAACCCCTTCAAATATCTGCAATGGTCTCTCGTTGATTGATTGGTTGTTTCCAACTTGAAAAAGTCATGAAAAAGTCAGAGAAACATTTTCAATTTCGTCCCTCGTGTCTAAGATTAAACATTGGCTCTTTCTTCAACATTTTACTTGATTTCATTTCATTGGTGATCTAAAAGCAATTTCATTTATCAGTAAGGTATAGGCAAATGTTTGAGGGAAAATCAGGATACCGGTAATTATCCCCACGGCAATGCATGTCTGCGGCGGTCTGCACATTTAACCATGTTTGACTTGAGGTGATAAAGATGGCAGTTATTACAACCATTAATCAGATTAATCACTCAATAAATCCAAAATAATGCAGTGAAACATGTTGTTACATAAAGTAGTGCGTGCATCGCATGTTTACATGTCAGTCCAGTATCACGCACAAGATATTTTAAGACACTGTGTGAAACTATAGCTTTCATGATTTCGTTTTCAGTCTCACTTACATGCTAAGTAATGGTTATCACGATAAGCCATTTTTTAGCTTATCTACACGCATATGAAACGGAGAAAAATGTATATATCTCAGGATTTGGAATTCAAGTCCTAAAGACGAAATCATCCATGTAAACTTACTCATTGCGGCGATAACAGCTTCTGTCACAGGTCCTCTCGCCGCCATCTTGAAAATGCATCCAAAAGGGAGCTGGAAACTACTGCCTAGTGAAGTTTTTCCCGTTTTTTGCTGAAATTGCTCAAAATAAAACCACTTCTTAATGACGATGCTTCAATATGAAGAGAGAAAAGGCATAAATACTACTTTTATGTGACGTAGAAAAATTTTTACACTGGAGGAAAGGTAAAAATAGATATGCAAGGATCTATCGACCGATTCTGCACGCGCAGAGACTGGACAGGAAATACTTAAATTTCAAATACTCGACCAAAGTTCGCTTGTGAGCCCTCCCACTCGCTCTGTGTCTTGTCGTGAAAATCGTGTCCTGTCAACATGCGAGAACACTCTGGATCATAACAACAGCTTCAACGTGGCTGGTTTCACGTGCTTTTCCGCATCCTGCATCGCTCTCGCGAAGGCCAATGAATTCTACGCCAGAAGAAAATGACAAGCTTAAGCTTAAACCTCAAGAAGGCTTCAGCCCGCAAGAGATTGAATCGAACATGCTTGATGCGAGTACCGTGAGGTGCTTTCCTACTGTCAAACGGACTTTTCGTCAAAAACAATGCAGTTGGAGGTGGAGGTGGAAGTATTTCACAAGGTCAGTTTTCGCGATTTCGAGTTTCAAACTTACTGGCCCACTATTTTGATGTTCAAATTCCCTAGCTACCTAGTGAACAGCAAGTAATTTTCCGTATCGGCGCTCGAGGCGGCAATCGATTATAATTCGACGGTACTTCACTTGGACTATTTTAGGAAAATAATTCCCGGTGATTTCAGGGGCAAACATCAAGTCATTGACCGATATTAAATGTTAGTTATATAACACGGGAACCCGCACAACTGAATTTGCAGGATATTCCGATATTTGGGTTCCACTGTTTGCGCCAAAAGTCTTCGTTAATTATGGGCGTTTTTTGGGAAAATTTTATTTCCTTATAGCAAGCGGAAAGTGTAACATCTGCCTGCAGATGGTTTCTTCAAGTTCAAGCTCGTTTGCAAGATTCCGCCTAGCTTGTTGTTTAAGATGGACAATCTTCAGTATTCCACCTTTTATCGGCACAATTTCTGATCCATTTCATGCATACAAATTAAAGATTTTGTAGATTTTTGTGCAAGTTTTTCTTCATCACTTTACTACAATATACTTGCAATTCATCCTTTCTCGGATACGTGAAGAAATTCTCCTATTTAGTGGGCGTTTGTATACAAGAATCCATAAACATTGTAAGCTTATCAGCTTATATTTACGAAGAATCGAATCAACTATCCATTTTATCGAAATAAAGACGAGTGGCATTTTCTCCGATATTCTTTTCGCTTGAATATAATAAGCTTAAGCTTATATTTCATGCATTTTCAAAACCCAAACAGCCGCCCATTCATATTTTATAGTTCGTTTCACCGCAAAAGCTAAACAGTTTCCATCCTTATCGAGAATCAAAACTTCACCCCAAATTGATTTCCTGGCGTTAGTTATGATTTTAAGTTCAGAATTTTTAGGCGCTTTGCATGTTTTGAAACTCCCTGATGTTGACCAGTATTCTTTCTATTTACTAAATTCGATCTGATTGTCTGATTAACCTTTGTACACGTAAATACTGAAACACTTCTTGCTGTGCTTGTCGCATCCATACCAAAGCAATTTTCTCGCCAAAACCGTTCGTGTTAGAATATTCTAGAGTTACTATCCTTTAGTTTCGGGCGCTATTCGCGACACGCATGGTAAGCTATTGTTGTGATCAAAGGCACGTGTTCACAGTCAGTTAGCTTTTACTTCTGAAAGAATTTGATTTACATTCAACGTCTCGCGTATCAGTGGTGGTATTGTTTGTTGACACCTTTCATACAGAGCAGATTGATTTTCAAAGAGACCACAAATTTTACTAGTGGTATAGAGACGTCTTTTGACAAATAAAAATGAAAGTGCAGTGTAAATAGTAATGATTATTGATTTCCCAACAATTTTTAATTATTCGATTTTCACTGGTCTCCTTATTGTTCCACAAATTTTTTATTAAAGTTTCATGTAATGTGGGCAAATCTGCGGACTTGAATTCTCGTTATTCCTTTGGCTGAGCTGAACTATGGATCCAGTTATCTCTCAGAATATACAGATTATCTTTCCATTGGCTTGTTTAATGCCCATTCCTGAGAATGTCCAAGATAAATCATTGATAAATGTGTTTTCTTTTTTCTTATCACTTGCATTCCAGACAATGTACATTATCAAAGGACGGAAATATATCTGCGATGCCAGTTGTACTGTATTAACAAAATGGCATTGTCTGCCAAAGCTCCAAAGTTTGATGGCGGCAGAAATATTACATTCTTAAAAATGGTTAAATTTTATATAATTTTTATGCAACATTTTTAAGTTTGGAAGACCTCTTTCAACCTGCTTAGCTCATGTTGTTTAGCAAATGTTTTTTGATTTTCTATTAAAAATGTAACTGTAACTACCATATTATTGAGGAGGTATCTCAAATATTAACCTAAAAATTCACCTGCAGTAGGTAGTAGCTTGCTGCAAAAAATTGCCTTGTGGCTCTGCAGTTTATTTGGAGCAGTTGACTGGGGGATCATGGGTTGTACTCACACTTGTGACTCATATACTCATGATCCTTGCTCATGAAGAGTTGAACAGCAACATTTTTCTTATAGCATGTGTGTTTGGACATGACAAAATAATGGGTTCCATTTGGATTGCACTTTTGCCATGTGTCTGTCTACTAATAATGCACAGATGATAATTATCATGTTTTACATGGACCAGGAGTATGAGCTAGTAAAAGGAGTCTGAGTAATGTTGCTTATGTGAGTAAGCCAAAATGTTGAACTTTTATATTTGCTTCATCGTTGACTGCAAAGTTGATAATGTGGTGTAAAATGTATGTGAACCAGTGCAAAAACAGTACTTTTACATTGAAGAGTTTCAGTGAAGAATAAGAATTTGTCTATTTTGAATTCCAGCCTTAGGGGTGCAAAGGGACTTGGGGTTAATAGGCTCCTTTCGATTTCAATGAGGCCAAGACCACACAAACAAAGGAAATTCGATAATCATGTTTATTCACTTCTGTTGTTTGTGTCCTTTGGACCTGGATATCAAGTTGAATGTTAACATTTTGAAAGGAGCCTATTTTGCAGCTATTTGTAACATAAACTGCTCAAGATAAACTTTTATCATGTGTCTCATGCAGATAAATGTGTGCTTGAGGCTAACATTTCTTTTCTTCAAATTGTAGGGCACTGCAACCAATCTTAGAGCAAGGGGAAAACACAAAAGATGATACAAGCAAAGTGGATGATAACAGCACCAATTCAACTACAGACGATCACACTGAAAGCAAGGTTGAATCCTCTGAGGCCAGTGAAACAACTGATGAACAGGTAGTGAATTCTGACAATGAGAATACTTTCCGTGAGGAAACAGAATCTGCAAAATCAAAAGAAGATTATAGTGCCTGTATCAAGCTAATAGAGAAATTTCAGGAAGCAGTGCTAGACAATGCTGTAAGAGTCATTCAGGCTGCTTTCAAGCGCTTTAGAGAAAGGCGGCGATTTTTAAAGCTGCGTAGAGCCGTTACTGTGATTCAAAGGAGTGTAAGACGATGGCTCAGACTGAAGCATTCTTCTGAAAGGCACGAATGCCATTTAGCTGTTAAAGGCGATTGTGGACAGAACGGTGAAATGCAAGGAAATTGTCTTACATCTGAAGACCTGGATAAGAAAGTTGCTCTGGATAGTGGGGAAAGTGACAGCATGGGAGAAGAAAGTGAATTAGCAGGTGAAAGCCATGGTATGTTAGAAGAAGGCTCTTTATTTGACCATGCAAGGCTAACAGAAGACAAAGATGGCATTTCAGAAGCTGTATCAGAGAAAAATGATTTTGAAAACTCTTTCGAAAGTCTTGATGCATCATCGTTGTCTGGAAGTACTGACAACATCAGCGATGCAGGTGTGTGCATAGACCAGTGTGAAGATACATGTACGCCGCCAATTGTTGATCCAGACTCGTTATCATTAGCTGACAGCGGCATTGACATGTGCTCTGATACTGCTGCAGAAGCTGCTATCGCTGATGACTGCAAATTGTCCTCAAGTGAAAATCCATTGCTAATCTCTTCCAGTGCGGCGAATCAGGAAACCACTTCTTAACAACAGTAAGGTTACATCAACTGCTATTGAGTTCCCTTACAGTGTATCTGTCCCCCTCGTCATCATCACTGCTCTCCGCATTAGCAGGCATGTATTTTAGGGTAATTCACACATACCAATTTTTCAGCCTGATTACTAGGTTCACTTGCATGGACCAATTTACATGACTTTTTCTCTTGTTGTATTGCAAAGTGAAAGTCAGCCTGATTCAAAAATGATATGTAGCCTGTCACAGATTTTTATAAATCTGGCGGATTTTCATTCATTCAGTCACTCATTTTCTTTGTCAAATTGGGCGAAATTAGCCCAATAAATATTGGTATGTGTAAATTAGCCATAACGCCGACCCCTTAGGAAAATATTAATTTCAATTGCTAAGTTGGAGATAGATTTTGGGTCTTATGCAATTTACAGGGGACAAATAAATCAAAGAACTTCTGTTGATTGTAGAAAAAATGCAGAGGTCAGTCATTTTTTGCCTTTAATCCCTTACTTGTCTAAAATCATGATAGGGAAGCATCATAAAGTTATCGAATTCACAGAAGGAAGTTTCCTTGAAAATAAATGAAAATACCTTACTTTGCTATTTGACTATGACCAGACCAAAAACTTTTATGCAAAACAAAATTACAATTATATTATTTCCGAGCAGGACATTAAAGGGCAATCTGTTGTGCTGTTGAAAGATTTTTCCTGTTTGGGGAGGGAGGGTATCACACTTAAAAGGGACTGGTGGTGAATTGTCACAAATTTTCAAAGGAGTAGTGTGAATTTTTTTCTGACAAAAATTTAATATGCTAGATTGTTTTACCTTAGGTTGCATTCAATCGACTGTATTCTGGAATAAGAATAAGCGGAATAGCTGTTAGATTGGTCTTCTGATGTAAACATGGGAAGACATTTCTGCAAACTTTCGCTGGCATCTGATAATTTAGAAGCCATTTTGTATGCCAGTAATTCCCAAAACCTCTTATGAGGAATTTCTTTTAATCATTGTATTTAATTCCTATTCCAGAATAGGGTCAATCGAATACACCCTTAGTATGCTAAAAGATACAGGGATGACCCAAAATTGAGTCATGTTATGTTATATTTTAGCACCCAAAGTGTGGGAGAGGCAGGGGCGGGGGGGGGGGGGGGAGTACAAATGAAACGTTCAAGACTTTGTGAGACAACAAGACCTGGCCCCAGTTGTTCACAGCCCTGTTAAGCTAATCCAGGTTAACTTTCACTTTGATTTGAGTTTAATAACCATTAATCAATAAAGATTCTTCCAAAGCTTTTTTCTTTTCTGTCGCGCAGTTTTGACTTAGACTTCTCTTTACCATTAGCTTAAAAGTACCTTTTAAGAACACCTTCAAAGAGCAAGATGAAAATCTTTGTTACCTTTTAATCCTGGATTAGCATTAATCAGCTTCCGAACAACCCAGTCTAGAATTCTTGAGACGTACTTAGACTTGCAAAAGAAATTGAAACAGGTGTATCTTTAACATTATTTACACCCCCTCCCCAAAGTGATATCAAACCATGAATTTGAATCACTTGGTCACGTGTTACTTTAATGTGGGTGTCCCTCCTCTGCCTCTACTAGATTTTACTCAGTTATGGCTTTATATATTATTATAGTTACGATTTTGTTACACGTATGCAATGTGCATGTTCATCATTGAGTCAGGCATTTTTTGTTTGCAACTTCAATTATGAAACTTGGACATTGAAAATTAAGGCTTGATTACTTCATGTACTTGAATAATTTTGCTAATAATGATAGATAGTTCTTTTCATTTCTCTTTCTTATTATTCTGCAGTGGTTTCATTAGAGGTTAGCTTTCATGAGTCCCCTGACACATGAAATGTCATTTTCTTTTCCTTGATTTTTGATACTCAGATGACTGTTACTTCAGTTAGGTCAACTCTGTCAGTTGTATAAGGGGGTTAGTTTTTTAATGTTGGTACATTGTCAGCGAGTGGAAACGAATGTTGGAAAAAAGGAGAGAGCCTGGAATCGAGATCATCGAACGTACTCCCTAATATATGATTATTACTAGTATATTTATATTATTAAATTGCCTTATGAGCTCTTTTTGACAAAACCTTGTAGCTTTGGGACCAGAACCAACTGATTGTTTTAAAGATATCTGAAAGAGAGGACACTAATGAAACCACTGCAGACTCAGTTATGTTAGCTAATATAATATCAGGTCAATTTTGTATTCATTTTGTTAGTGGATGAGAATGTATTTTGTTAAGAATGGGTGTACAATTGGGTGCACAAAAATTTTGGAATTATTTGCGGACGTTGAGCTGCAGGAATGAAAAGTATCAATGCTGAACATATTGTTAATTTTTTTAAAGAAAAATTATGTATATAACGTTTCTTTGACGTTCATTTCAAAGTTGCTTGCAATCTGGATTGCTTATTTATAAAGAAAAGAAATCTTTCAAAGTTTATAATAAAATAAGAAATTTACCAATATTGCTGATTTATATATTTGTCTTGCATTCAAATTATCTGTTTTGTAACATGTCTGATGTGCTGTGGAATCGTGCATACCAAGTAGTGGGCATCAGCGGGCATAACACAGCAACTATCTGCCCATAATGGGGACTTGACCATTTTAGGGGACTTAACCCTTTAAGCCCCAACAGTGATAAGTATCAAATTTATCCTTGTAATATCAATACTTATTCAACCCCTGAGGTCATGAGAATTAAGGATATGATCATCCAAGGTGAATTTTCTTGTTGTTTTAATAGCCTCTCCCCGGTACTTTTAAAAGAAACGTATGGGGACAATTTAGGAGAATTTGTTTTTTGATATTAGGGGTTAAAAGGTTAAACATGTCTTGACCATGCCACAAATCCCCCTGCAGTGAGACATTTTAAAAAAAAAAAAAATCACCTCAAATCCCCTCAAATGATCTGCCTTTCACCGGTCTAAACATTGAGAGGTGCATTAGCGCCTGCATTTGAAAAACTTTGCGGTCAGTTTTGCTTTGATAGTACTGTTACATAAAGCATTTTTTTATCTGCAACTTGCAACTCATTGCCCTCGTTAACATTCGGGCAAGTTGCTGAATACCTGTTACATGCTGTAATGTTTGGAAAAAGTATATTGCTAGGGGCGATCTGTACCTTTTGCAAAGTCTTACATGATTGGTCGAGAGAACAAAAGAACGAACAACAGAACAATGCTCCCAGCCCTAAAAAACAATGCAGCTGCCGGTTGTCAGGGTCCTGTGAAAATAGAGCTTTTGAAAGGTGCAGGTCTATTATATTGCTGATGTACTCAGTTTCTGCAACTCGTAACGCAATCTTTCGCCGTACAAGTGCATGACAAATTGCCTCGCGTGACAGCATCTCAAGCTCGGGGCAGAACATTTCGGTAATTTCTCGTAAACAAGCATGGTGATCCCCCAAAAGTTGCAAAACCTGCTGTGATGAAATAAGCTTCATCCGAGTAGAGCCCGCGCTCACCTCCCGCTACCACCCCCACCCTCGCTCCCTCTTCTCGGAAAGGAAAGCCGAAGATCGAGCTTAGACTACCGTTTGTACAAGCTTTTCATGAATATCCGCGCGAAGAATCCGGTGAAAAGTACCAACCAGACACCACATCTGGTTATCAGCGTAGTATTTAAAGAATTTTGAGCAACAAAATGTCTTCAATAAATATCCTCAAAGAGAGAGAGAGAGTCAGGGAACGTTCTTGACCCCAAACGCAAATCGCGAGCACGGCAAGGGGAACCGACCGCAAGTTACACAGGCCTTCGAAGAGGATGAGAAAGGTGTTTTCTTTCAGTCCGGAGAATCCTGTCACTGAAATCCAGTTCACACCAAATAACAGTTTAGTGATTTTGCTCCTTCAGTTTGTTTCCGTGATAGCCAGAAGCCTCAACTGGGAGACGTACAGCTTAAGATCAAGACGGCCAAGAAATCCTTGTTCGCCTTCCTGAATGTGACATAAAGCATTGCGAGTACTATTTTTGTTGCGAAACTGCTTAAGCTAAATAAACAAAACTGGATAAGTTCTGGTTTTTGCAGCTTTGCAACACACGGTAAAAAGTAGAAACATTTCTTTAAGGCAACGAAAGTTCTTTAATTTTCAAACATCACATTAGTATTTACAAACTACGCATTATCAGCCAATTTACACTTTAACATTTTCTTCGTGATAACAATTGAATATTATCAAAAGCTCACGTAATCTATACATTAATTTAAAAATAAAATTTGAGTTAAAACTTTCTTTTCTGAAAGTACTCAAATATCGTCCACAGTGCGCTGTCCAAAAGTGTGACCATTCCTAATTCATTCGAGTACTTTCTTAAGGACGGTGCCTACTAATAAGGCAGTATTTTTGTGTGGTGTCAGAACTATGCGGAGAAAGCAGATCTTAGCAAGGGATATTGAAATCCAAAAAGAAAATTGGGGGTAACCACGCATTTTTCAGAGATAATGAAGCGTCAATTATTTTTAAAAAACAGTAAAATGCAAGGCAATGTATGGCGTTTTTTTCCAAATTGAAGCTTTACTATCAGTTTCTGAAAAATGCATGGTTACCCCAATTTTTCTTTTTGGATAGCAAGAGCACTTGCTAAGTTCCGCTTTCTCCGCATAGTTTTAAACCGCGCAAAAATAACCCTGTATTATATTAGTAGGCATCACCAATAGGAAACCCGAGTATCTTGTGATGCGCAGAACGTATGCGCAGTAACAAAAGTAGGCACCGCCTACAAATTCAATTTTAAAAAAAGCCTGTATGCAGACGTCCTTAGCCTTATTAGTAGAGCTTTTCTTGTTTTTTTTTTCTTTGCGTTCACCCTTTAATCTCAGATATCAATGTACTTATTCTTATAATGAACTATTATTATTATTATTATTATTATTATTATTATTATTATTATTATTATTATTATTATTATTGTTATTATTCTACGGTTTTCCATATATATTTTTTGCACTAGTTGAGAGAATTTGTTTAAAACTAAGACATTACATCTATCTTTGATGATCATTTTAATTTCTTCTCATAACTCGTATATTTGATCAAGTAGTGATATTGTAAGGAGGGAGAAGCTTGATGTGGTCACTATTGGGATAAAAAGACATCTCCCATTCCCTTCAAAAGGAGAACACTTTGGTGCGTAGTGTTGTAAGCCATTTTACGAAATTAAATCTCGCATCACATGCTTAATAAGCATACCTGATTCCAAATATAGGTTAGTTCGAAAACAGATTGTCCATGCGGCAACTCACATTATCAAATAAAAAAATACCTTAACTATAACAATTAAACTAGTATTTGCAGTTTTTATAAATAATTAAATTTCATTAAAAAATGTACTCTCTTTTACGGGTAGAGCGATCTTTTCGGAAAAATGTCCTTTAGCGCGAATTGGCCACCATTTTAAATGTGGTTCAAAAACTTATTAATATTTCAAAAGCACATTAACCTATCAAATGGTCGCTAAAACATCACATGCAGTGGTTTTAAAACCCGATAAAATCTCCTCCTTATTAGTATGCAGTGTTTAATGTTTTTCTCGCATGCTAATTTCCAACGTTCACAAAAGCATCATTGTTATGAACTCTATTGACACACGCTTTTCCAGGAATGTTTTTGAAGCCGTTCAAAAAACTCGCAGCACGTGTTTTATCGGGGTCTAAAACCACTCGGCTGCGCCCCGTGGTTTTAAATCCCGATAAAACACTGCTGCTCGTGTTTTAAACATGACGTAAGTACTGCCGTGTAAATATAACGCGAAGTACAGGAGTGTACATGTTTCTAAAACAATTTTCTTTTTATCAGATTGATCAGAAAACACCCTGTTTACATAATCGCATACGTAAATCAGGCTGTTGAAGTCAATCCAAGAGGTGTTGTCTAATAAAGATAATAGGGCCATTTATACGGGAGAAAATAAGACGCGTCTTATTTTCTCCCGTATAAATGGCTTCTACAAGCAAAATTTCATAGAGGCTTTATCAGCATTAATACAAATTTAAACAAAAAAAGATCGCTCTATCTCATCTACTTTGTAACGTTCGCCGTTTTTCAGCTCTGAGAGTTCAGAGTTGACTTTTACTACTCTCGCTAGTTATGACGGGCTGTCACGTCTTCTTCTCTGCCGCCATACAGTTGACATTGTCTTGGGATGAAACGCTTTTTCTTTCACTTCAAAATGTTGACCAGGCTTATCATAGCTGGAAATAAAAGAATAGAGGGACTATAGTTATTATATAATCAGTTTTTGAAATTGAGAAAAACAGGAATAGTTTTCCCGCATTCAGTCAACTCAAGGTCATAATATTTCCAAAGACAACTATCTGGTATCATTTGGCATGCTCTGATCACACGAAGAGCTAACGCTCGAAACGTCAGCTTTTGTTTCTCTGTACGGTGTCCAATTTACCTTATCCGTGAATTCTGTTGATAAAACCAAACAATGGTCTCCACTTCTCACCAATGCAGTGTCACAGTTTCTTTAGAAACTACCCCCCCTCTCCCCCCAACCCTTATCCATTTGACGCTATCCCCTCAGTGCATGTCTGTCTAGACTGACGTTCCCGTTCTGTTGCTAAATCAGCCTACTATTGCTGTACTAGAAACGTTGCCTCACCTTACAAATAATTTTCATCAGGTCACGTGACACTTTATCCACATCATCCAAAGACGAGACTAAGTAAATATCGTTGGCGTCTTGAGCAATGCTCCTCAGTTCCCGATGAACCACCTGGCGCCCAATCCCCACGACTACCACCCTAACGCCGTGTTTCTTTAACGGATGAACCGCGCGCTCAAGCGGAAGCATATTCACGGCAGTTGTCTGTGCACCTTCGGTGAGGAAAACCAAAATCTGGGATGCCTTTGGAGTTCCAGTAAGGCTCTGTGGTCGTTTGGTCTTGAACATTCTTTTAGCAGTTATCAGAGCTTTGTCTTTTCTGTTGCCACCGCTCAGACGAGGCAGAGCTCTTACGGCGCGCTTAAAAACGCTCAGATCCTTGTAGCTGTTTAGCCCGACGGTGGTGAAAGCGTTGTCGCTGTAGACGATGACTCCTGCCCGTGTGTTCTCTCGAGAGATGTCGTAATATGAGGCGAGTGTCTGGACGAGTTCTTTCTGGTGTTGGTATTCCTGTGAGGTGGTGCTGTCAGAAGAGTCGATGACGAATCCAATGTCCACGTTTTTGAAGCACGATTTCTGGGTGGCAGCTGCGCCTTGGAAAATAGCTGTGAACAGGAAAAGAAGAACATGAGCAGAATGTAATTAGTTCCCCTATTGATTAGGATAATTTTCCTCTTAATTTTCCTTACAGTCGTTATCGACTTTGGGAACTGAAACCAAGGGTGCTTACCATTTACTCAAACCATCCGGATCGAAATTTTCGGCACAAAAACGAAATGATTTAGCTTGTCTTAACAGAAGATGGATAACATGCAAAATGTATGAACATTAGCTGTAAATCCCAAAGGGAGTTAAAAACTGCATCAATTTGACCAGAAGCCCATAATTTCTGAAGTACTCCAAATGGAATGATGATTACCATTTGATTCCCAACTGGATTTTCCAAATGGAATGGTAAACACCCCTTGTTTAAAACATTGACACCTTTATTCGGAAACGACTAGACAAGGTAGGATCTGAATCTTTTTTCGTGTTTTGACCGAGGGTGAATGAATTTTAAATATACACTGGCTATTGTAAGATGGAGTGAAGTTAGAAGAAGAAGGAATAGTGCTGATATTCTTCAAGTTGCGTTCCGAGGGAAAGCAAGTGTAGTACTTCTGAAGATGATGTACAGTTTTCCAGTCTACAGTAATTTCCAAACAAAAAAATTATTTGACTAAATAGTGCGCACTGTCCATTCACTTGTAATGGAGTCCATCAGTTACGATTCGTTATAGCCATGTAAAGAGTATCAGGGCCAAAATCATTCTACTAGCAAGGTTATTTTCCAGCTAGCTACTAATCTCGTTCCTAGGTCCCATTCATTTGTTTTGAATTTCGGGCATGAAAGCCTAGGTACCAAAAACAAAAAAATTGTAGTAACTTACGAAAAGACACTCGCGCCTCTTTACAAGCAGTGCGGGCAATCTGGTGCGACTTGGCCAGTAAGTCGTCGAAGTTGTCCACAGTGTAGATATCCTTTTCACTTTCAACAATCATCTTCAGCTCATCCCTGGAAATGTCATTTCCAACACCAACGGCCAGTACCTTGACACCGAGTTGTAGCAGTGGCAGAACAGCCTCATCCAGCGGAGTAGCTCTGGGATCTGAAGATTGCCTGCCATCGGTAAGCACGATAAGCACCTTGGGTAAATGGGCACGCGCTTGCTTTATGGCGCTAAAAAGTCCAACCGCTGCCATTTTGAGCCCGTTGTCAATGCGCGTTCGGCCACCCCAGTAGGGGATCTTGTCGACTGCTGCTTTAAATTCCTTGTTGCTGTTGTGTTGTCCAAAACTGATCCATAAGCTGGCCTCGCTGTTGTAAGTTACGACGCCGGCTTGGGTTTTCCCTGGCGAGATTAAGAACGCATCTGCCACATTCTTGACGAAGTTTCGTTCTTTTTGATAATTTTTTACTGTGATACTGCTGGACATGTCCATGACGAAGCCTAAGTTGATATGTTCTTCCTGGCATTCATCTTGAATAAACAAACAAACAAATAAATGAGTAAATAAATGAATAAAAAGAAAGAAAATAAACAGCTACTTTGAAGCAGTCATCCAACGTACACCGACGAGAAACGTTGCATAAATGAAATGGCTTTTTACGCACGACCAGTATTTTAATGGTCTTTGTAGCACTGAAAAAGAAAAAGAAAAAAAAAGGTTTTCTGTTTCTTCTCCGGGATCTTCCGAGGTCAAAATGTTGTAAAAGTGATCTTTCGGGTAGGTTCCTTCAGATAATTTTCATTTTTGTTCAACAATATCACAAGTGAAAGTTTCAGAGATACTTTTTGAAACCATTCGGATGGACTGCAAGTCCATGACAGGTCTACATTCCCCCCACATTTTGTTACATTTCGCTATCTTTTTTATGTGCCATAACCAATTTACATACCTGAGTCGGGAGGAAGACAATCTGAGGCAAAGTTTTTATGTCAGGAAACAAGAAAACGGGGGAGAAAGGGATTCAAACGAACGACGTTTTGATCGCGTTTACCTCTCCCTGACCACTAAGGCTTGACTATCTTACCCTCCTAAGGGATTAAAATAAAAAACCGGTTTATAGGAGTACAAAACTGGTAAAACTACTGTATCATTTACCTGCTGAGTGAGCACTCAGAGCAGATACGCGACAACTTTTCAGCGCAATGTCGTTTGCCATATTCGCCAAGTCATCAAAGTCGCTTACGGGGAACACTTCTTCCTTGCTATCCGTCATCTGATGCAGCTCATCGAGATCCACTTCACTGCCAATGGCAACCGCGTAAATCTTAACACCAAGCTGCTTCAAGGGAAGAACGGCGTCCTGAAGAGCAACAGTGTCAGGGTCTTGGCTTTGCCTTCCGTCGGTGAGGACAATTATGATCTTTCTTTTATCAGGGCGGGTGCCTCCGCTCGCGGTGAAGAGCTGAGCTGAAGCGAGCTTCAGCGCCTTGTCCAAGCGTGTTCGGCCCTTGGTATGTGTTACACGATCGACGGCTTCTTCAAACTCTTTTCGATTGGTCTTGTTTTTAAAACTGACGTCCATTTGAGCATTGGTGCTGTACGATATCAAGCTAAGCTGGTGTTCTGTGGAGGTGGGGTCAAACGATGATGCGAGAGCCTTCACGAAGTCTTTTTGCTTTTGGAAGTTTTCGTCGTTGATGCTGCCTGATGTGTCCACAACGAAGGCTATGTCAGCTTCATCTGAACATTTTACAACTGGAAAGATGAGAAAGGATACACTGATCAACATAACACAAAATGGATGGGCACATTGCAAAGCTGAAAATTATGGTGATGAAAACTCATAACTGAATTGAGACGATTGACTACCTATTATGTGACTATTGAAATAGAAACTATTAAAGTACTGCTCTGTTGTGCTGTGTATGGAATCCTAATGACGGAGCCCTAATGAATTCTGTAAGCGGTGTTTACCTGGAGGGGGACGTGTTATCATGCCGCACGTTCTGGTTGCCAGGTGTCGAGACTTGTTCACCAAGTTGTCGAAGTCTTTGATGCTGAAGATATCCTCCTCTTTCCCAACAAGCTTGCGCAATTCAACTCGATTCACTTGATTGCCAATGGCCACGGCGTGGATCTGAACGGAAAGTTGGTGTAGGGGCTGCACGGCATCTTGAATGGGTACGACATCCAAATCATTACTTTGCCGCCCATCTGTTAAGATAATCATCACCTTTGGAACGCCAGCACGCGCGCCGCTTTGCACGGTGAAAACGTCTTCGGCGGCCAGCTTAAGGGCTTTGTCAAAACGCGTGCCACCGGCGGCGAATGGGAGGTGCTGCACCACGGTTTTGAAAGAGTCCTGGTTCAAATGATCTCGGAAACGAATATGCAACTTGGCTGTACTGCTGTAGGTCACCAGAGCAATCTGTGTTGTCTTGGGATCCATGTGGAACGATTCGGCGACTTTTATTACAAAGTTCTTTTGCTTCTCGAAATCTTCTTCTGTCATGCTCTCAGAGGCGTCCATCAGGAATGCTATGTCAGCTCTTTCGACGCACAGAGGTTCTGAAAAATAGAAAAAGATACACCGAAGTGTTTAGTTTACTGTCAGGTCAGTCTTGACTTCTCTGTTGATCGTTTACTTTACTCTCATCACCTGTTTGTTTGTAAACGTATTGATATTTTAAGGAGAAATTAGACGTCCATCATTCGAATTTCGGTGTGCGTTATCTTAAAAAAAAGGTTCGCCTTAAGGAAATTTTGGCAATAAGATAGTCTAGTTTGCTTAAAAACGCAAAAAAAGATATGAACTTACTCCATTTCAGAATACTAAGAACCTTAACTAGACTATATATCAAACTGGGGTTTTGATTAGGTCTGACCAGGGAAATTTTCTATTGGGAAGAGAAGAGTGTTGGTAGAAAAACATCTGTGGCAAATAGACCGCGCTCTGCGTAATTGATGCGAAAATACGTACACTTAACAAGAAAATACCAACCAATACAAGGGTAAAAGTTGATTTTCAATGACTATTTCACTAATACATAGTCTTATAAAGAGTACGGTACCATTTCCTTTATTCAATATAAAATCACTTCATGTCAATTGTTTACAGCTTACCTGGTCTTCTGATGATTTCACAAGTCTGGTTGCCAACGTCCTTCGCGTTATCCAAAAGAGCGTCAAAATCCTTTACAGCGTGGATGTCGTTTGGATCAGCCACAATCTGTTGCAGTTCATTCATGTCGACCTGATCTCCAATCGCCAAGGCAAAAATCCGGACTCCAAGATGATGCAGAGGCAGCACGGATCTGTCTATCGGCACTGCATCGAAGTCAGCACTCTGCTTCCCATCTGTGAGGATGATTAATACCTTTGGAACATGGGATCGAACTCCACCACTTCGGGAGAAAAGGTTGTTGGCGGCTACATCAAAGGCCCTGTCAAAGCGTGTTCCTCCAGCTGCAAACGGTACCTTGTCCACAGCGTCCTGGAAGCTGCTCAGGTCCAACCTGTCTCCAAACTTGACACGTATCTGCGCACGGCTACTGAATGTCATAAGCCCGAGGTGGGTCTTAGCGGGTCCGACGTGGAATGTTGCGGCTATCTTTTTGATGACTTCTTTTTGTGTCTCAAAGTCTCTCTTTGTCATGCTTTCGGACGCATCCAAGAGAAAAGCGATGTCAGCGATTTCAGAACAATCTATTTAAGAGAGAAAGAAAGGATACAGTTGAAATAGTGATAATACGCTTGGAGGGCAAACTGAGTCATAGTCCAGGCCAAAATGTATTTTCAACCTTTTAAGGTTTTAAAAAATGTTCCCATGCAGGTAAAACGTCTAACCGGATGCACTGGAAATAGAGGCCTAGGGAAATCGCTGGAACTAGTTGACGAACGGACTAAGAAAGAACTGATCCAATTTTCCCGAAGATTCGCCGATGTCGCTTACTCTTGATTAACATACCGAGCGAAAACTGGGGTCAGTGAAATATTGTTGAGGGATTTGGGGCAGACTTTTGAAAGGAATGCGTAACGTTAATGTACACACCTGCGCATGAGTGAGCGTTGCAGTCCTGTGTCTCTTGAGCTTGGCCAGTGCACTGATTTCCTCCGTGGGCTGGTGTTGGGTTCGAGCAGGTACGAGTTCTCCGCTGTTGTCCGGTGCCGCATGTTTTGGAGCAGGTTGTCCAGTTAGTCCAGTTGCTCCACTGGCCATCAACTGTTAATAAAAAGGAAAGTTTTCTTTTATGATTAATGATGAAAAATAGCGAAAAAGTCGCGCGACGTTTCGATATAACCATGGCATCATTCTAAAGCTTAAAAACACTAATATAAGCACGGAGTTGACAAAGACTTTTGTTATAGTGCAAAAACGTATGACGAGAAATGATTGTAACACTGATGGAAGTTCCGTTTTCTGTGGGAGGAGAAAATAATGGTTCACTGATGTTTCAGTGAAACAACGCAAAATTGATGAGAAATATTATGGAAATCAAATGATAAACTGACTTATTCTCTCAAAGGATATCATGTAAAGGTATATCTGGAAACATAAAAATACGGATGAATCTCTGCTTTGAAGAAATTTTGTACGACAAAAGTACGACAGATTAGGAAAACGTGAAGCTTCTTTCAAGGACGCAGTTGGTTTGTTAGTGAGTTGACTTAGGCTACCCGTTCTTGTATTTACAAACGTTTGTGTATCTTTGTACCTGGACAGGACAGCGTACTACATGGACGAGTTTGATCAGGTCTTCCAACACAATCCTTCCCACCATGCCTCGGAGGAGGATTGGTGCAAGTTCTGGAACGGGAATGAAGTCCACCGCCACATGACCTGGAACACTCTCCCCAGTCCGCCCATGCGGCCCAGTTTCCATCAACTGAATTGGAAATAAAGGAGTTACAAAGGTTAGAAGGAAGTGGAGAAGAGTCTAAAGGCTGCCTGATTAAATGGTTAGGAATTAAGATTTTTTGGTTTAAATTTTCTATGAGTGCTAATTGGATATTTCAGACGGAATCGATTATTATGGTAAAAACCTGTCTGGTTAGATTCCAACCCATTGCTTGCTGTTTTTTGTTTTGAAGAAATCTATGTTCAATATGAAATGTTTACTTGTGTTGAGGTACCTCCAAAAAACATGTTGAGTAGTGAAGTGCAGTTTCCAACCAACCAACCAACCAACCAACCAAACAAACAAACAAAAAGTAAATAAATAACTAAACAAATAAATAGATAAATAAATAAATTTATACAATAAAGAATTGAAAAAATGTCACTTGTGAAATGTTCGTGGCTAGTCTGACGCGGCGTTTCGTCTCGGCCAAGAGACTCTTCAGAGACCTTTAAAATTTGTAGGCAAACTCGTTGAGCATCGCGCTCAAAGTCGCGTTCGAGACGAAACGCCGCGTCAGACTAGCCACGAACATTTCACAAGTGTCAAATAAATAAATGTACAAGAAATAATATAGGAAGGGGCTCCCACTACAACTTACCTGGACAAGCGTCGGTTCCACAAGGTCTGGCCTCGTTTCCACGACCAATGCAATCTTTTCCTCCATGCTCGGGGCTGGTGCACGTGCGAGCACGAGTTTGTATTCCGCCGCCACAAGATCGTGTGCAATCCGTCCACGGTCTCCATTCACTCCATTGTCCGTCAACTGGGAACAAATACAGTTTTAAAAAACTTAAAGAAGACTAGGATGTTTTTGAAGGTACAAGACCCACTAAAGGACATCTTAGATCCAACGCCTTTTAAAATTAGAATACCTTGCTCACGCAGCTCGTAGGTATATATTTCCCACTTTAAACAACCCTAAGCATAGCTATACCGGTGTGAAAGAAAATTCGCGTCATTCCTTTATTAACCACTTATACAACAGCATCTTCATCTTAAAATTTTGAAGCCGTTAAATTTCTGTCACAAATTCTACTAGTCGAAGTATCGACCTATATTAAATCTTTTCCTGCTGCCTGCCCGTTGCATTAGCTTTGCAGGTCAATTGTGATTATTCATTATGTCACAAACACAGTATGGGAGTTCACGCGATCTCCAGGTTTTCAACTGTTTAAACATTTGTTATATCTCTTGAGAAAATTTTGCTTTTTTCATGTGTTTACCTGGACAAGGCCTTGTTTGACATGATTTAGTTTCACGACTGGCGCCAGCACAGTCTCTCCCGCCAAAAGCTGGGCGTGGTCTTGTGCACGTGCGCACACGTTGTTGTGTTCCAGTCCCACACGTCCTTGAGCATGGTTCCCAGTCTCTCCATTCACTCCACTCACCGTCCACTATAGAAAGTTGATTTAAAGCATTAAGTTCGTGGTCGAGTAAAAACTGGTTTTAGTTCTTCAGTGATGAACTGAGAGCTTACAACTGTCTTATTCCTAAATATGACATTCCTAGGTTATATTAACAGCTGTAATTGGTGAATAATGACTTATGTATTACCTGGACAAGGTATTCCTCTACACGACCTTGACTCACGACTGACACCAGAGCAATCTTTCCCGCCAAAAGCTGGGCGTGGCTCGGTGCAGGTGCGCACACGTTGCTGTGTTCCAGTCCCACACGTCGTTGAACATGGTTCCCAGTCCTTCCAGTCGCTCCACTGACCGTCCACTGTGGAGAAATAAATTCAAAGTATTCAGAAAGAAAACAGAACGTCTTCTGTTAAAAAAGAAAATTTTGAAGCTGTATATATCAGTCTAATGCCAGCGGTGGGTTTGTAATCATATAACCAATCACTGAACTACTCATTGCTGAGAAAGGGAATGTAGGCCAAGGAAGATATGTTCGTGTGAACTCATACATTTGTTGTTTCGACAAGACAAAAGAGTTTCTTTAGCTCATAATGGAGAGGATTATGTTCTAGACGTATACATTTTAATTATTTATTTAAACAGGAACATTCAGTTTGGCAGAGCGCTAGTTTAAATGGAGTCCTGTATGACGCTACTGAAATAAATACAGAATCACAATACACAAAATTACAAAGAATGAAGAATACAGAATAAAAAGATATAGAAACTGACTTAGTACATGAAAGGGCGTCTAGCCTGCTACTTAGCTTGTTTCTTAAACTCATTGAATTCATCTCTATTCCTTATTTTCGATGAAAGCGATTCAAATGGACGATCACCATGTTACTCTGATATTTTGCAGTCTTTGCCAAAGGAAGACGCAGTAGATTGTTTACTGCCTCATATATGCTGTAATCTTCTGCCGCTTACCTGGGCAAGGAGCTCCTTGACATGACCGTGATTCACGGCTGGCACCAACGCAGTCTCTCCCACCAAAAGCTGGACGTGGTTTGCTGCACGTGCGCATTCGTTGTTGTGTTCCAGTCCCACACGTTCTTGAGCATGGTTCCCAGTCCTTCCATTCGCTCCACTCACCGTCCACTATGCACGAAGTTTCGTTTAAATAGTCAGTGCTATTTTGTCTCAAAAACAAAGGCTATATGTCGTTTTGTCTAAAAACGTGTTGGCTATCTATCGAGTCCATGGGCTCCTGCTTTCTACAGGTATTTTAACTTCCTACTGTTTTGGTACTTAGTTACTATGGTTACTACGTAACAGTCAAAGATCAGTACTTTTTAGTTTTAATTGTCTGGCGTAAAGCAAGAACCTGGAGGAGCGCCACCTTTTAGACACCAGATTTGCTGCAAAATAATTTACCTCCACTTTTACTTTCACTTACTCTTCATTTTATAGCTCATCGATTTTTTTTAGGGAAAAGGCCCAATTGTGTCTTTTTATCACATTCCTTTATTAATGGGTAGCTTGTTTAGAGAAATAAAGAGCGACTTTCCTGCAGCTCTAAAAATTACTAAATTTCATTCTCACCTGGGCAAGGTATTCCTTGGCAAGACCTGGTTTGACGACTGTCGCCAACACAGTCTCTCCCGCCAAAAGCTGGGCGTGGTCTGGTGCACGTGCGCACACGTTGTTGTGTACCAGCCCCACACGTCCTTGAGCATGGTTCCCAGTCTTTCCAATCACTCCATTGACCGTCCACTGTTGGAAAGATGTTAAACATTAGTTATACATAGCATTGTAATGTGGTCTTATGTTAAATCATGGGTTAAGCTCAGTTAAAGGAACCTGAATGCTAAGCTATCAGACGAAACAGACATTCCGGTGAGTTGTTAGCTCGTCTTGTATGTTAGATGAAAACAATAAAAGAACCCTAAATACTACCACGGCAACACTACGTAGGCCAGACTCAATCACATCGTTGGTAATGAAGGGACCACCCTGAGCTTTATAACTAAATAAGGGTGTCTGTCTTGGTAACGCGAGGAGTTCTAACCCAAAGATGAATCTGTTTCCTTCCTCTGATGACTTCGCTTCATACAAATACCAACTATGTTGACGAAGGAGTGATAACTGACCTGAACAAATTCTATTGCTACATTCTCGAGTTTCATCAGCTCTTCCTACGCAGTCTTTGCCGCCATTTGCTGGTCGTGGGTTGGTGCAGGTTCGCGAGCGTGTTTTCTGTCCAATGCCACAAGTCAATGAACAGGATGACCACTCGATCCACAGACCCCATTGACCGTCAACTAAGACGAAAGCAGAGTTGTTCTTTCACTATTTATCGTGTAGAGGCAAGAGAGGAACCTTACAAGGTGCTTCTTCAACTTTGAGTCTTTGGATGGAATTCACGACTGTAACAATTCAAATAAAAAGTTACTGAGCAGTAACTTTCCTATGGTACTGTCTATGACATTGTAGAAAGTAGTTCTAGCTGTTGAGTCTCAGGTCACATTTGAGGTGTGACCATTCAAAATGGAATCTATTGAGCAGTACTTTTCTGCGGTGCTGTTTATCATGCTATATTATCTTGTTCCCTGTATTATCTTGTTCCCTATATTATCTTTGCCCCTGTACATGAATTTAATACCAGTGAATGACCAATCAAACAAAAGCTATTGGGAATTGCGTTCCTTTAGTGCTGTGCACACCGCTCTTTCATTATTTCACAAAATTGGAAATCTGGGATTTTCGTTGAAGTTTCATTTTGTGGATTTTGACATATGTCGGAGTAAACCGCACAAATGTAATCACAGAGCAGCCGGTCGCTGTTTTTCCTCCTTAATCCTGAAGACCCATTAGCGACAAACATCTAATTTCTCCTAACAACACGATGTGCTTAATCAAACATACGGGTGATGATCATAAACAAATTCTCCAAACTAATACCATAGGAAATAAAAGCGAACGTCAACGAGAATATGCATGTTGATATTAGAAGGATTTAAAATCGAGTTTACGGCAAACGGCAAACGTCAGGTTCACGTTACTTTACGCTTCATCAAACGAATTAGTAAATAGAGGCATGAGAATTGTGCAAAATAATGCTGGCCAACACGAAACCACTCAACATCCATTAGAAACGGAAAACAGTAAGCGGCAAAGGTAGGATAAACGTGGTAGCATGGTCATTTGCCGTTTGCCTTTGCTCGTATCTCTCTTAATCTGTTTACTCACCTGGACAGGCCTGCAGATTGCAAGGTTGTGTCTGTTCCTCTGCTCCAGTGCATTCTCGGCCGCCATTAGCAGGTGGTGGATTGGTGCATGTTCGTACTCGCTTCTGAACCCCACCGGCGCAGGACTTTGTACAGGAACCCCACTCTTCCCAGGCACCCCATTTACCGTCAACTATAAAAGAAAATGTGTACTTGTTGAAAAAATTGGGACGTACAACATCAGTTATAACTTAAGGGCCCATTAAAGTATCCCGTTACTAAGCTACACGGTTGCTACCCGAGTGCAATTTCACTTCCGGTCAGCCAAATTTTTTTCGCGCGCTTTTTTCGGCGCCGGCCCGTCGCCGATTCAAGTCGCTTTTTTTTCCTTCGTTGCAACAAACACAAGAAAAACTTTTCGTCTACATTTTTATTGATTAATTTTCTGCTTTACGGTTACAACATGTGAGGCGTGCCTTTATTTTTGAAACTTGAGTCTTTTGCTTGAAAATGTCATCCACGAACGGACGTAAACAGAAAGCCGGGTGTTAAAGGGAACCTCTGCTCCGAAAACAAATGGACGGTAAATTGTTGGAAATAGTGTCTAAATTCTGAATTTTAGTTTATGAAGTAGAAGCAACATTCAAGTGTGCTTAAAATTAGATATGATTGTTGCCTATTTTCGCTTTTAAATTTCCCGGGCCCCGCCATTTTGGATTTTATGACGTCATTGCGTTGCCGCTATTGTTAGTAAGCAGAGGTTCGTTTGTGTGAAACAATAGAGAGGTTAAGCACCACGTTTACGGCAAACGGCAAACGTGAGATTCGCGTTTATGTTTTCTTGAAAATATGAGTACGTAGATGAAAATAGTACAAGATAATTCTGGCCTTTAATTCTAACGCAAAAACACTCAATTTTTCTGAGAAACTGAAAACAGCGAGCGGCAAATGAAGGATAAACATGGTCACGTGGTCATTTCTGCCGTTTGCCGTTTGCCGTTAACCTCTCTAATAGTGCAACCATATTACGTCATGAAATCCAAGATTGCCGCGCCCGGGAAATTTAAAAGCGAAACTAGGCGAGAATCATTTCTAATTTTAAGCAAATGGAAAGTTATTTCTACTTTCTTAAACTAAAATTTAGAATTTAGAGACTATTTCCGACAGTTTACCGTCCATTTATTTTTGGAGCAGAGGTTCCCTTTAAGCCACCCAATACCAGAAAAGTTCTGATAAGGCGGTGATAACATAAGAAACGTGCTCTTCAATTTTGTAGGATCCTTACCTGGACAATCACTGATGCTACAAGAGCGCGTCTCTCCACTCGATCCGGGACACTGCTTTCCTCCGTGAGCTGGTCGTGGATTGGTGCATGTTCGTGACCTCAATTGGATGCCTGTACCACATGACCTGGTACATATTCCCCAGGGTCTCCAGTCACTCCAGCTACCATTAACTGTAAGAACAACAAGACAGCAGTTGAGTTGCGTGACAGTAAGCGTATGTAACGCCATCATGGTTTTGAAACATTGAAGTGAAAACCGCGTTGCTGGACAGAAGTCATTGACTTATTTTTCAAAATTGGCGCATAATACGTTTACCTCAGATACTGAAACTGCTCTTTTGTCACCAGAGCCTAAGAAATTATGGCAAACTGAAAAAATTTTGTACTATGGAGAAAATTTTAGATTTTGTAACAATGTACTTTACCTGGACAGGGGTTGGTGTTGCAGTCACCAGTCTCCTCGCTTGCTCCTTCGCAGTCAAGTCCACCGTGAGCCGGCGGAGGATTGGTACAGGTTCTTGCTCGCTTCCAGTTCCCTCCGCCGCAGGGCACACTACAGTTGCCCCAGTCAGCCCACTCGCTCCAAGAGCCATTGACTATGGTAGCGTAAAAAAAAGAAAAAACATTTAGAAACAGCGTTGGATATTGGAATAAATAAGACTGAATATTTTTAAGCCTGGTGAATAAATGAGAATGATACATTATTTGGCAAGTGACACAGGCATACTCGAGAAAAAAATCCGAGTGTCCCTATCAGGAGTCGAACCTAGCTTGTTCCATCAACCTAGTTTAATGGCCTTAGTTCCCACGAGTCTGGTAATCGGAAGGTCTTAGGTTGAATTCCTGATAGGATTACTCGGATTTTTTTTCCGAGTATGCCTGTGTCACTTACTGAGTAATACATCATTCTCAGCATTCGACATTGTCTTATAAGGGTAGTAGAGAAGCACCAAGGAACAGTATAAACTTTTGGTATTACGTAATATTCTTGTATGCGGTTTTGTCATCAGGCATTTATCAGGCATACAACTCATACAAGTGTATATACTTATAACGTAGTTTCCGTCGTTCATTGTTTTATCTAGTAATTTTAAAAAAATGTTATTCCAAAATGGTCACCATTTTAATATTCTTTTAATTGTTTGCACAAACCCTTCTTTCCTCGTTCTTAAGCTCAAAAATCAGAAGCATGCTTTAGACATAGCACTATAGCAGTATGCTTCAAACATCTAATATTGCAAGTGTTATATTAACCGAATAAGCTCTATATTATTCATTCGTGCCCCGAAATGATACAACGGTGGACTTTAAATTTTAACTTTTTAAAATAATGGAAATTATTTTTTTAAGACTTCTGTTAACCTTTACGGAAATAAATTAACCGTTAGCCACCACACCATTGAGACGCTCTTAGAAGTGGTGGTTTTGTAGAGGGATGTAGAAAGAAAGACTGAGAAAGAAAGAAAGAAAGAAAGAAAGAAAGAAAGAAAGAAAGAAAGAAAGAAAGAAAGAAAGAAAGAAAACAACTAACCTGGACATCTGCTCAAGTCACAACGTCGGACCTCAGTTGCCTCACCAACACAATCCCGACCGCCGTTAAGGGGACGGGGATTTGTGCAAGATCGTCGACGGCCTTGGACACCTGTGCCACACGACTGCGAACAGGCACCCCACTCTGACCATACTGACCAGTTACCGTGAACTAAAATAGTTATTAAAAAAAAAAATGACGTATTAGTTAAAGCAAAGAGAATTTTTTGTTTCTTTTAATAAATTCTTGTAGCACTCTTAGCTCTTCTTTCGTCTTTTCCCCACAACGTGAAAAAAACGTAGAATCCAGGGTGGAACCACCACGAACCAATTAGTTTTATACAACTCGGGCCCCTGGAGTTTTAGTGTCCGTTTTCATCTCGGCGAAAACGAAGTAAAATATGTGATCCACCCTAGCGTTTTTACATAGTTTTCACCTATCCACACTAAAACACTCAAAAACGATGAAAACGACAGGGATCTGGGATTGCGCAGGTGTTGACATCGCAAGATTATCCGCCATCTTGTATAGATACTCCAGTTTGGACTGGAACCGATGGCATGTGACGCTTTTTACGTCACCGTTTTCTCCTGTCTACACTAGAAACGAAGCTTTTTCAAAGGTCTCCGTTTTCATCGACGTTTTCGGGTGTTTTAGTGTGGAAGATAGACTAAAAGGCATAAAAACATTATGCGTTTTCAAACAAAAACACATTAGTGTGGATGGGTCCTTAGTCATGTCAGCAGCCTTGACGCTGTTAGAATTCGTCATCTTGTTAGTGGACAAAAACCTTTGCCTTTAAAAAACTCAACTTAAAGTCTTTTCTTATTGGTACTAGTTTATTTTTATTCTCATGAATAAATGACACAAATTTGGGTAGTGAAAACACGATAAAAAGCGGCATTGATACGCAAGTTTTAGATTTCCCATAGAATATTGTGAATTCATGGCTCACCTAGAATGAATGACTGACTGAATGAATAAGTGAATGAATGACAACAGTAACAAAAACAAGAAAAATTAACAACTAGAACAAACAACAGAAATGAAACAAACTATCGAAACAACAACAACAACAACAATAACAGGAAAAGAAGAGAGGGCTCCTTGAGACAGGTGGAAAAAATGAGAATGTTTTTTAATCACGATGAAGAAAACTGCTGTCATCTCCACATGTCGCGCCGCTCTCCCCTCCTCTTAATAGTCGCCCCTTCGCACAAATCTTACTTCTCTTTTTCACTCTAAATGTAAGTGCCTGGAACAGGCTTCTTAGCTACACCTTCTTAACCTGTCCAAAAACACATTGTAGCGGTATGCAGGATGTTTGTCACATTAACCTAGTTTAATGGCCTTAGCTCCCACGAGTCTCCTGTAGCTCAGTGGTAGAGCATCCAAACTAGTAATCGACTCCTGCTGGGAGAACTCGTATTTCTTTTTCCGAGAATGCCTGTGTCACTGGCTGAATAATACGTCTTCACATCCCATAATATTGCTTATCTTACCTGTCGGTGGGTTGATCCTCTTGCATGTCTGTGAAGCCACTTTAAGGCTGTCTCTGGCCAGTTCATCGAAATTCTCAGCTCGGAACAAATGATCCGCATTGTTGCCAACCAAGAGTAACAGTTCACTGATATCAATAGCTTTGCCAACACCAACAGTAAACACAGTCACATTCTTCTCAAGCAGTGGACGCACTGCCACATCAAGCGTCTTTGAATCTGACGTCACAGTCTGCTTACCATCTGTCAATATAACCATCACCTTAGCAACGTTGGGCCGTGTACCTCCGCCGGGTGTAAACACTTGCGTGTTAGCTAGATCAAGAGCTTTGTCAATGCGCGTTCGTTGACGCTGGTGTCGCACACGATCGACCGCCGCGTTGAAATCGTTCACGTTCGAATATTCGCCGAATCGAATGTCGACTCGGGCGTTGTCACTGTAGGATATCACTGCGATCTGTGATTGGTCGGGACCCATCTTGAATGTGGAGGCCACTTCTTTGACGAAAAGTAATTCTCGCCTGAAGTTAGTTCGGCCGATGCTTCCAGACGAGTCGACAACGAAGAGAACGTCAGATTTCTGGGAACATTGTTGTAATCCTGATAGTAATAATAATAAGAAGAACGTTATTAAATGGTCTAAGTATTTAATAGGGCAGTGGTAATTGGGTACACTTTAAATCAGTGAAAAAAGTATACAAGCTGAACATAACAACTGTTAAAAATCCAAACTGATCACTTATGTCCAGAATTGCACCTAACCCAGAATTTGGATACTTGATATAAAACAGACCTTTTTGTCGTTTTCAAATGACTTCATATTTGACAGAATTATTTGTGTTTTAGTAAGAATTAAGGTTACTAGGGGACACCTTGTGATATCTATCATACAGTTCATGAATTTCATTATATTAGCGTGCATTTCTGGACACAACCAAACTGATGGGAAGCAGACCAGTGAGCGATCTTTTAGCGTAGTGTGAGTTTCGTGTGTGATTATAACAAGAAGCAGACTATAAAAATAGATGCACGTAGAGATGTAAGTAGAGAGTTTTTGTGATTTCTCCTAAGCAAAGGGTAAGAACTTAAAAAAGTGTTTGTAATGCATTTTCATCAGAGCCATCTGTTGAGATAATTAAGAGCTTCTCTGAACTTGCAGGGTACTTGCTGACAAACATAGAACATTATTTTCACGTTCCATCGATAAAAATTTGTTTTTTGGCCATGCAAAATAACACTACGACTAGATGACATAGCCCCTTTAATTATACGTACGGATTTTCAATTGTTGGTGTGCTAATGATGCACGTGACATGAAACGCCTATAAACAATGGCTAAGGATAGAGATTTGGGTGAAACCTCAAAATATTACATAGATAGAAGAAGGCTTTTAAGGGACACTTTCTTTAGAAACAAAAATATTGTAATGTCTGATTGGAGACAAGACGTAGATCGATATTAGCTAAGTTGTTGTGTTAATTGAAGCTTAAAGATACTCACACGCGAATTCTGTCAGTCAAATAGACAATAGTCTTTTGAGTATCTAGGAGCGGAAGCATTCTAAGACTCTCAAGTTGTAGAACTAATAAACTTGCAACTTTAGGAAAAAAATTAAAAGCAATTGAGACTTCAAGAAGTACAGCCAAATAGCTTTCATTTATGCATCACAAAATGTTACTCAGTAGCTTTCATTTGGATGCGGCACTCGTTAGGATTTCAAACATAACATCAAACGTTAGAACCACGAGTCTGTGTTTGATTCGATAAGGAAAAGGGATATATGGAGGCAAATATGTGGAACACTTCCTTTCTTTTAACACAACAAGTATTGTGCGCTTAACAAGGCGTGTACGCTTATGCATCCGCTCGAGCGCTAACTATAAAGGAAGCCACAAAACACCAAGAAAACTTTTAAGTTGTTCTTTTTTTTTTAAAAACTGTAGACTGGAATACAGTGAGATTAATTGTGTATGAATAGGCTGAGACATGTTTTGTGAATTCGCTGGAGCATTGCCGCTTTTACAATAGCGCAGTTATGTTCAATTTGAAAGAGTCCTCTTATTAAATCTGTCGGCGAACAATGTTTCTAAAGACAAGTGATTCAGGAATGCTTGCTCGCGCGACCAAACCAATATCATGCTAAACAGTGCTTCACTCAACTGATTCAGCCATCAATACGTTGAAACGTTTCTTTCAATTCGTTGATAGCGTGCCAAGAACGCGAGCTAAAACCACCCTAGATTTTAATTTACTAGCTTTTAATTTACCCTGAGGCAGTGGAATCAAAAATTACTCAATCTTGGCAATTCGCAATTTAAACAATAAATACAGTCTTAATAGCCTATACTTGCTTTAAACGCAGTTGAGGTAATTGTACTTTGACAAAAATGTCCGTAACGAAAATTTGATTTTAAATTGGAATAAGACATTAATAAATCTAATCTAGAAAACAGAAACTAGCACGTTTCCAGCACTATCCGAACCGAGTCCAGCTAGCGTGCTAGAAAACAACTTTAACGAGGATTTATGTTAAGTGCCAATCAGAATTTTTTCTATCATTTTGATTTGACTACCTGGCAGAAGTTCAAAAGTATAGTTTGATTTCTTTTGCCACAGACTTTCCCTTTCTGACAAATTGAACAACGAACAATATTAAATTTAAAACAACGCTCACTTGCCGCTCAAAAGTTTCCATTTAATGATCTTAAACACGAGCACAGCTAACTACTTATCCGAAATTTGTGCTATGTGCTTTGGCGAAATCACACAGTTGCGTGTTTTCTTCGCCGGAGAATTTGAAAATAATTCGTCCACGGCTGCTGGCAAAGGGGCATAACTTACTTTTTCAAAACGCGATCGGAATTCGGAGGGTATAATGGATTAGCCATGGAACTTAGAGAGAAAACAAAGACGCTCATACAATATTGAAAATGTTCGCATGCTGCAATATGGCAGAGTTAATTGATTGCTCATTGTTAGATCATTTTTCCGTGATCTTTATTGCTTTGCGTGAGAAAGCTTTCCTACTCCTCTTGCCGTCTTTCTAATCCAATTTATACTTTTGAATAAAAGAAAACGAAGTATATTTAAAACGCTTTTTATTGCTATTTAAGGAACATCAATGACTCTATAGAAGAAAAGATTTCTCTTATATACTAATGACTCTGCAGCAAAAAAGTGAGATAGGGAATAAAAAAATATATTAAAACTACGCTTCAAAAAAGTGACTTAACGCGATGAGAAGAGGCAACGCACGCTAACTAACTTAAAATTCCAACGGAGTTTCACAAAGAAATTCGAGAATGAAAGCAGGGGGGGAAAGAAGAAACATTAGCCGATATTAAAGTGTAGTGAAAATTGTATCGGATCGATATTCATCTCATGACAATATAACTTAACACTTTAAGTGTTTTCGGTGCTCGAGCGGATGCCACAATCTACCAGACATTTTCAATTTCGTTAGCCTTTCCAAGATTGATCAGCAAGTAATTTCTCCCTTCAAAATCGACACAATGACAACCCGAAACGCGAGGAGAAAATGGATCATTATCAGATACCTTCGAAAGAAAGTGGAAAGTAATATTCACTGAGGAAAATATCAAGAAACAAACGGCCCAAAATGTCTGTCTAGTAGCTTGCATTTGAATGACCTAAATTGGGGGTCTTATCCACGCGAAATAAAACTGAGAACCACTTGACATTGGCAACGAATAGTTTGGATCATTTTTCTTTAGCCTTAAATTAGAAAATTGCAAAGCAAAGGGGAAAAAATTGCATTTAAAGCAGGACGGAAAAGCTTCCACACTACGTTTACACCGTTTAAATGAATGCTTTCGCTATTTCAATACACCCATTTTCAGTTGAAAATAATTCCTTTTTACAAAGTGTTCCTTTTGAAATTTCTTCGGCCGATTTTAACAAAATGTCTCCTATCCTTCTAAAAAAAGTAATAAAGTCTGACTTACCGCTAGATTCCACATCTTGAGAATTCACGGAAACTAGAAGTAGAGCGAAAATCGCCGAAAAACCATTAAAAATCTTCATGTCGTTGGCCGGGGCTCTTGTTGCTATCAGCCTTCAATCACCGCGCTACAAGGTTAATTTGGTGGAACGTCTCGCTCGGGGCTAAATTTATACAAAATGAACCGACCTCGATTAAAATACCGTCGGGATCACCCTGAGAGAAGAATGAAGGCTAGACTTGTGGGGCTGTTTACATTCATTGCATAGGGAATATAGGCTTGTCAATGACGAAACGAGTGGTTTCCGCGTGGGACGCCCGCGAAGCACTTGATTGGCCACGCACGGCTGAATTTCAGGAAACACTCTGTTTGGTTGGCTCGCGTGAAATAGTAGTTACAATGTTACAATTATCTGTCTGGACACGTCAGAAAGTCACAGTAACTATAGTATTTGAACTCACGAGTATTCAATAACGAGCAATAACAGGTTAATCGATTAGTGTACACTGTTACAACAATTCTGTCCCGGGAATTCTGTTCTATTAGCAATATTTGAGACTTTAAAAGAAATATTGTTGTTTTAAAATTCCCTCTGTGTTACAACACCCAAGAACTAAATAAAGAAGCTTTATTATTAGCGGTTTCCACGTTTCCGTCTCTAAAAGAATTTCGTTATTTTCCGACTGTGGTTGAGTGGAGTTCAAGTATTTTGCAATTAATTTACCGCGCCTTTCCGTCGTCAAAAATGTCTAGATACACCCACAAAAGAAATAATAATCATTGCTGTTTTGTAGCCTCTGTGTCGTGTGTGTAGTTTGGGTAAAGTTTGCTGCAAATTCATTCCTAGCGAAACAAAGTAAATACGCCACGTTGTGAAGGTAGATTTCAAAGGGTAAAACCAAACTAGCGTGAAATTACAAAAAAAATCACTTGGTACTTTATCATGTTCTTCGAGTAACTTTCTGTACGTTGTGTTATTTGCGGTTGACCAGGCATAACTAAATAGGGTGAATCTCCATAAAATTATTAATTCTCCCCGACAAACAATGTCGAAACATGCTCCGAAGAATCCAGAAAGCAGCGATTTCTGGAAATAGCAGTGTTCGGAAATACTTCGGAAGAAATCGAATGGAATGAGGGATTAGTGAAAACCAGGCTTAAAGGACCCTAGTCAGCCTCCGCCATTTTCAAAGCCATCAAAATCATTTATATTGCATAGTAAAGCGAAATCTTATTGCTTTACTGTAAGTTGTGTTCCTGAAAGTATGTTTCATTATCTTTAGTAGTTTCATATTGATTTCGTTCATTTCGACATGCTCCAAATAAAATATAATTGCCAAACTCTCGCATATAAACAAAAACAAAGGTGTGGCTGAATAGGGCCCTTTAAGCAAACCGCGATTGTGGCAGGTAACTTTTGAATAATGGAAGGCCACTTGGACAAACTGCAGTCTGACTGAAATATTGGGCAAGAAAACTACCCTTTTTAGCTGTCCGATCAGCCTTGCGTTTGGTTTCATAATTGTGGAATGGTACCAAGGTCACTAAATGAAAACGACAGCAAACAGTTATAACCCAATGTCGTACAATTTGACAAAGAAAGTGAGTAAACGGACAAAAATTGGTCCGATTTATAAAAATCTTTAGTAGTCAGTACTACAGATTCTTTTAATAAGGCCAGTTTTCACCTCGCGCTGCTACACCCACAGTAAAGCGAATCCGCCGACAAATTGTGTAGCCTGACGCAGACATTCTTTGGGCTTGTCACGCATTCCTCCCCCACAGCGTGACGAAACCAAAGAGATTCTGCGTAGGAGGCCATATTGTAACGTGTACTTCGCATGTTGGACCACAGGTGGCCCAAGCTCAAGCTGTGAGTGATGATCATTTTGCGTAATTGCGGTCACGACGTAAATATAAGAGTTTGTCCGGCAGTTTGTATGGGAATATTTACGATCGGATTTAGGAGGAACAAATACTGGAAAGTTCTTAATAAAAATGACATACCTTGCTTCTGAGGTGTATTGCCTATTGTCTGTTTGTTATTTTGTGCTGATTTGAGGCCATTTTAGCGAGTTATCTCTTCCTAGGTTTCGCTGCCTCCTAAACCCGGTCAAATATAATCCCATACAAACTCTTATATTTGCGCCGTGACCGCTATTACGCAAGATGATAATCGCTCACAGCTTGAGTTTGGGCGGCCTGTGGTCGGACCTATGAAATCGATACGTGCAAATTAGCCTGTAAGTTTGGGTGTGTGGCCACAGTACAAGTGGGCTAGTTCTTTAAATGCTCCTGTTATCGTTGAAAATGTCCTATAAAAAACAAACAAACAAAACCAAAAACAAAACAAAACAAAACAGCAACAACAACAACAACAACAACAACAACAACAAAACCAAGCAGTCATAAAATAACGGTTTCAAGCCGCAAGGGAGAAGCAAAGAAGACAAGGAAGCAGGGATCGCCTGAATTACTTTTTGGTATTGTTATTTTTTAACTTGTGTAACCTTAGCCTTTATTTTTCTGCAATAAAGGATAGGTTTTCCAAACCAATGAAGCGCCGATACACATCGCCGATACACATTGTAATCGCATAAAGATAAGCGTGGGTTTCTTTTATGGATATGTCGGTAAAGGGTAGGCCGGAAAAAGAGGAAGCGTTTGATTTGAATTGTTATCGGCTTGGAGTGGATCAGGTGACAACACTGTTAGCCGATGTGGGTGCTTCAATAGATCGATGTTTTGTTTCAGTCGAGTTTTGCCGAGAATAGACTTTAATTTTGTCGCAACAAATCAACAACGCAGCTGAGACAGAAAGTTTTAGGAAACGGAATCTAATTTCCCGAATTTACAAGCTTTCGGCGGTTGGTTTTACGAAAATACCTAATTTCGCATTTTAGCGGATAAAATGTGTTAGTTGGAGTACATTTTATCCGTTAGATAGCGATTTATCCGCTGAATAACGTTATGCATGTCTGTTATCCACTCTGTGAACAACCGGGGCCAGAAATGTGGGCTTGTTTTAAGAATTTTGCAATTATTTGTGGACGTGTTTACGTTTTTTCACATCCACCAAGGGGTATAAAAAAAAAATAGCGAGTTTTAATCGTTCGTGCTACAAGTCATGTTGTAGAAAAACTAGACCAATAGGCAAATAACCTGAGTATAAGGCCTTCCTAAGGGAAGGGGGAGGGGAAGGGGGAAATACTCAGGCTGCTGAGACAAAGGTTGAGATGTCGTCGTCTTTTAGACTTAAAGGGGAAGTATCACGCAAATTTGCTGTCATTTCAAAACCCCAAAATGTTTGTCAGTCAGCAGAAACAAAGAAATAATTGTCAAGTTTGTTATCATCATCCCAGTGACACAAAACTGTCGATTAGTGCCTCTGGCCGGAGACAGAGTAGGCCGGTATGGATTGAAACTTGAAAAATGTTAGGCTAATGTTTTTCAAGTTCGCATTTTTGTTTCCAAAAATGCGGTAGAACAGATTACGGGCTGTTTCTTTCAAGAATTAAGTTGACTTCTTTCCTCTCAGTTCTAGAATTATTTGGCAGCTGACTCAAGCCGAGTCTTATTTCATCATTTTCAACAAAAACCCAATGATACTTCCCCTTTAAAAAAAATTGATGACGCAGTGGTCAGGTTGGGGAATGGATGACTAAATTGCGCAGTGAATCGGAATTAGGACCAACAGTAAACAAGTTTTGCTTTCTCCAGCGTCATCACCACGCTGTCTGTGGAAGGGACCGTTTTCAGCAGAGGTGGGCGTTCACAGTCACTTTGGAAATTGTTCAAGAAATTGTCTACCATAGTGCTACACCAATGTCTTAAATTCGATTTCCCAACAGGAACGGCTAGACGGGGACAGTAGAGCTCAGAAAAATTATTATTTGTTGAATTACTGGAGGCGTTCAAGTCCGATCAGGTTTGAACCGACAAGCTTCAAATCACCTGTATTAAGTTGGATAAACTTAGTCCTTTTGATTTTGCTGAAATAACAAATAGGTTTCAAAGCCGATAAAGATTGATGCACGTTTAATTTATAGGTCATTTACGCACGAGATAGCAGAAGCTAGGGACCATAAGTATTAACCGATCTTTTCAATGTTCGTCTGTCAAAGCCCAACGTTGCGAAATGTAAAAGTTTCTGTACTAGGTTGAAACTTAAAGTTGTCATAATCATTTCTGTTTCTGGAAGTGTGTGCATGCTTTAAGATTTTTCAACTATTTGTTGAGGTGTCGGAATACACCCAACATTGCCATGAATAAAATTGTTCCTTTTCAGTATGATCGTGCTAAAAGTCACGTTGCATTATTAAACCTACTGTACACAAAGAATTCTTTTATGATGACTTGCGGTTGACAAGGCATGTTTGTATACAGCTATTTCAATTAACGTTGTCGGATTAAAAAAGCTAAAAGACAAGACGGCAATGTTTTGTGGGATTATTTTTTATGAACAATTTCATCAAAATCATCCCTGCACGTGCAGGTC
>NW_028145675.1:767500-857500 GCF_977016875.1 Pavona decussata
GGCAAGTTTCCGGACAAATTCCAGCAGCTTTTGGTAATGCTGTAAGCCGACACTCTCCGATGCGTCCACAATGAAGCTGACATCCATTACACGGTCACATCTGGGTAAAGCTGTTGGAGAAAGAAGAAACTTAGGTTAAAATTTAAATGAGCAGACATTTCCGCAATTTTGCGAAATTGGGAAGCTATATCCCCGTTGTCTATTCGCGGATGGACATCTTGCAGGCGCGGATCCAGACCAGTTTCCACTGGAAAACGGTCAGTTTTTTTCTTACAATAAATCGACAGATTTAAAATAAAAGAAAATTCCTAGGTTTAAGTATGGAAAATACCAGTCAGGTTGACTTGAAAACCCAGGGATGACACTTTCAAGGGGAAGCACGGCCTCGGAACCACCTATAACCTGACTCCTTCGGCGCTCACATTATCGGAAAACGGTCACATTTTTCCTGGACCCACACAATGCCATGCATCAATCAGAAACGCAATCACATTGGAAAGTATCTTTTTTCGGATGTTCTGCAGTATACAACCCCCAAAGCGTCCACGTTTTGTATAAGCTATAGTCATCGCGACTGCACCTCTACGTCCATTTGAAACTTCACTCACCAACTGGACCTTGAAGTCTAGATATCACCTTCACTTAACAAAGTTCCCTATTAACGGATACTTAGGAATCTTACCTCCACTCTCACAAATGTCTTTGGATATTCCGCGCAGCTGAAATGCCAAATTATCGTAACTTTGCACATAATACAAGTCCTCTTTTCGTTCTGTTAGCAGGTATAGATTATCTCGACCCGCGGCGTTTCCAGTAGCAACCACGAATACCCTAACACCAGCAAGGTGAAGCGGTGCCACCGCCGTGTCAAATGCGACAACGTCAGGCGCGTCCGTGTTGACGCCATCCGAGAGAACGATTAAGATCTTAGGGATGTCCTTTCGAGTGCCTTCTTCGTCTGAAAATAACTTTTCAGCCGCCATCGATAAAGCGCGATCTAAGCGAGTGAACCCTCCTTGGTAACGAACTTGATCGAGCACACTTCGGAATGTCTCGTGCGTGAGTCGGTCGGAAAACCGAACGTTGATCGTAGGAACGATGCTAAACTGAATAAGTCCCACTCGACTTCCAACTTTGTTCTTTAGGAAAGAGTTCGCCAGGAGGTCGATGAAATCTTTGCTTTGTTGAAACTCGGATGGTGTTAAGCTACCAGAAGAGTCGAGGAGAAACGCTATGTCCATGATGTTGTCACAAGCATCGATTTCTAGGAGGGAAAAATTAACACGAGTAGTACGAGTAAACAAGAAATTTACGAACACCTGTTTTAAGAAAAATAAATTTATATTTGGTCTATTCGCTGGCCCGCCGTTGACGTAGTGAAACAATGCCAAACTCATACGGAATAATTTTAAGCAAAGGACTGAAGAACTTTGTCTATTTACTTCATAAAAATGCCGTGCATCGCATACTTTAATTTGGCAATTCATGAAAAAATATTATTAGTTCGTTGGCGATCACATGTGGTTTACTTTTTAAGGGTTTTTTTGCTTACGACTCAAGCTAAGACGATTTGTAACGTTAATGACAACGAGACTTGTCAGAGTAAAAGTTTTTGAAGAACGCTTCTTTTAATTTATCACCGGGAAAGAACCGAAGAATTTAAAAGTCATTTTCGAGTGAAGACGGCGACCTTTGAAGACGTCGACCCCGTTTTCGATTGTTTTGATGCAGACAATATGTAAAAACGCTGATGTAGGAACGGATAAAAAATTTTACGTTTCCAAACTCAAACGCGTAAAGTTAAAATGTGTCGATGTCTAAAGAAATTCTTTTAATTAGTATATTAATATGGGAATAACAGTGTGGAGAATATGCGTGTATTGGGGCTTAAAGGCTTAAATTGACTTTACCTGAACTCTCACAAGTAGCAATGGACAACTGCCGCGCACGCTCAGCGAGTCCATCATACGATGGAACCAAAATGGCGTCTTCTTTCTTATCGACAATGAGCTGCAGTTCCTTCTCATCCACTTCCCCTCCAATCCCCACAGCAAAAATGCGAATACCCGCCGACAGAAGAGGAGTTACTGCTTTCTGCAGGTCAATGCCATCGGGTGATTTTGATTGCCTTCCATCCGTTAACACAATCACTACTTTGGCGACTCCTTTGCGAGCTCCGCTGCGATGTGATAGCAATTCGGAGTAAGCCAGCTGAAAGGCTTTATCAATGCGCGTTTCACCTTGCATGTATGGCAGGGAATCGACTGCCGCATTGAAAATCTCGTTGCTCGAGGCATCGGGAAAGCGGACTGCTGTGGTGGCGCTTGAACCGTAGATGATGACCCCAGCGCATGTTCTTCCTGGACCGATGTCGAAAGTGTTTGCAACAGCCTTGACGAAGGCCTTCATCTTCTGGTAGCCGTACTCTCCTATGCTTGCTGAGGAATCCATGAGAAAGGCGATGTCCACAGGAGCTGCACATTTCTTTAGAGCTACAAAAAGACGACGAATACAATGTCACGATAATAGGAACTTCATTACTTTGTGGAAGTTAAATTTCGGGTACTCTACGATAACTCCTCTCTTCTGATTCAGTCAACACTCTCGTAAGCGACCATCATTGGGGCACGACAAAGTGGGCGCTTATGGGAGGTAATCGCTTACGAGAAGTGGTCGCTATGAGAGAGTTGACTATATTTGGTAGGTTTCTCAACAATAAACTGCTGCCGAAGAAAAGTTTATCCCCTCTCTTGTACGTCTCTTGGTAAAAAGGGAGGAAATGTGTAGCAGTATGTTAATAGAAATTCCTGAAATTTCACTCCACAAAGTCAATGAATTCTCATAATGACAGATACCAGAAATGACCTCTCCTTCTTAAAAAAAATGCCGTTGTATTTTTTCCCTTAAAAACTTCGTTGGAACATCTTTTCTCCAACACATATTTCATAAAACTGTCTACGGGTCAATTTTGAAATGTAATTCTGGAACCCAACCCCAAAAATCCACGTTTGTCCTCATCTTCCTGAGACATTTGTTTGTAATCGAGCAAAGGGAATTTTCGTACCTGCGCTTGCACATATTTTCTTGGACACAAGATGCAAAGAAGCGAGTAGGTCATCAAAACTGTCAACTCTCATGACGTCATCCTCTTCATCCACCACTTTACGAAGCTCCGAAGGACTTATTTGATTCCCAATTCCCACAGCCAATCTGGCCACCTTTTTTTCTCTGAGTGGTTTCACAGCCCGCTCCATAGATATCGAGTCCGGTGCTGCTGTTTGCCTTCCATCCGTCAACAATACGACTGTCTTGGCCACGTAGGGTCGACAACCTCCTGCCGCACTAAACATGGCCGCGTTTGCAAGGGTCAAAGCGCGATCTATGCGCGTTGTTCGTCCATAATAAGGAATGCGATCGATGGCATGCATAACGGATTTGGTTCCGTTGCATTTGTCAAATGATTGCTGCACCGTTGCCACGTCACTGTAGACGATAGACCCTGCATGGGCCATGCCCCTTTCGAGGGCTAACGTCCCGGCGGCCGCTTTGAGGAATGCCTTCTGCTTCTCAAAGTCGGCTACTCCCACGCTACCTGAAGAGTCCACCAGAAAGGCCACATCCATGGGTTCAGCGCAGATTGGAGGTTCTGAGAAAAGAAATACGTGCTGGGGCATTAAAGGTAAGAGGGCCATAAGAGTTTCTATAGAGCGGCTGGCTATCGAGCCTGTAAATTTTTAAAATTGAAAATAAAGAAAATTTGTGTTAAACTTTATGTGATAAAACGATTAGTGAAATTTGGATCGGAAAATAGAATTTTAGTATAAGGTCTTATTCATTATGTGACAAAGTGTGTACAAACTGGTGCAGAGTAGAGAAGAGTTAATCAAGTCTTTCACATTGTTTCATATTGTAAGGGACCCAAGCGCTGGTTTCACAGACAACCGAGTTTGAGAATTTGGCAATTCTGGCTTTGCTGTTTGGCTGAACGTTCGGCAAATGAAGGCTGTTGATAAAGATAAAGTCGCGTCGCGCAATCCACCGTACCAAAAAAAAAAAAAAAAAAAAAATGGCGACTGGTACATTCCTCTCTTTCGAGTGCTTACCCTAACAATGCTCATAACTGAAACGCATAAAAAAGTTCTACAAGCTTCAAAGGTAGCATACTAAACGTTATTAGTACAGGGACAATTAAAGGAAAATGTGGGTTTCCGCTATGTGCCTATTGGCTTTGTTAGACTCGTAGGGTATTGTTGTAACATGTACAGGCGCCATCTTTTAACGTACGGAGGATTTCCAGCACTACAGTATCTTAAACTTCGATGACAAATACTTACTGGCTGCTTCACAAGTGATCTTTGACACGGATCCGCTTAAACTGACCAGATCGTCAAATGACGGCGCCAGAAAAACGTCTTCGTCCTTCAGTACAACCGAGCTTAGTTCCTTTTCATCCACATTCTGCCCCATCCCTACTGCAAGTATCCTTACATCAGCTTCATGAAGCGGCCGAGCTGCATCTTCAAGATCCAGCAAATCCGCAGCAATTGTTTGTTTGCCACTGGTCAACAAGATCAAAATCTTTGGAACGCCTCGTCGTGTAGCACCAGTAGGATCGAAAAGGGATCGAGCAAGCTTCAAAGCTCTGTCAATTCGCGTCTCCCCGCTCTCGTGCGGCAAGCCATCCACAAGATTGTTAAACGAATCCAAGGTTGTTTTTGAGCCAAGTTCGTTGCTTACGGTTGCAAAGTTGCTGTACAGGATGAGCGCGACTCGGCTTCTACCAGGTGCGATGTTCAGTGCTGTTGCAATTCTTTTTACGAATTCTTTTTGTTTTCGGTAATTTGAAGGGCCAAGGCTCTCAGGAGAGTGGACAGCGAAAATCACATCTGCTATCCCATCACACTGTTTGTAGGCTTGAAAAACAAGATTAGATACAAAAAGTCAAAGGCAAATCAACTATTACGTTTTTGGTTTTGCAGCTACTTACAATCAATTCCCGAATTGTGGACAGCGCCGCCGCTCTTGCTTACACGCCTTTATAACAACAGCAAATTAGGTCCCGGCGTGGAAGAGTTCATTAAAATAATTAATAATACTGAGCAGTACTTTCCTGTGGTACAGTTTTTAGCGTTCTACAAAATTTTTTGGACTTTTTGAATGTGAATGGAATCCTAACGAGTTACCATTACAATTAAACGCTATTGAGCGTACAAGGTGGGGCTAACTGAATTGATGATATTTAAAGTTTGAGATTTAATTGAGGTCTTTTTCTGCTATTTTCGCGAAGCTCAAATTGTGAAAATTTGGACAATTTTTACTGACATTCTTACCACCCTTAACAGCCAAAGTTCCAAGATTACATTTCGAGTTGAATTATACGAAGCTGTAACTTGCTACAAAACTATCAATTAGATAGTGAAATGCATCTTCATACTTAAATTTGTCCTCAGTCCTTTAGTTTTTTAACCCTGTTACTCCCAGGAATGGTCACTGTGTAATTTGTCCTTACATCCTTACATTATCAATACATTGTCAACCGGACAGTTGATGAGAACAAAGAGAATCATCAACTGGATGATTCTGTTCAATGATGTGACACCAAATTCTCTGAACTAAATTTAAAAGAAATTTATGACAGTCAGGCAGGAGAATTAACATTCAGGGAGTGGGAGTGAAAGGGTTAAGTTATTAAATACACTCTCTCACCTGCACCATAGCAGAGCCGTTTAAAAAGGTAGCTGAGTCTGGCCTCCAGACTATCGCACGAGCTTGATCTGATGACATCTTTGGGATCCTCTGTTAAGGCACGCAATTGATTCCCGCCTGCTGAAGAAGTGACACCAATGGCAATCACCCGAACACCTGCCTGGTGAAGTGGTTCTGCAGCTTTTCTAAGGACTTTGGAGTTCTTGTAACCGGCCTTCTTTTCGTTGGTTAGCACGATACACACCTTCTTGACTCCACTTCGTGCTCCTGACAATAATAATAACAAAAAAGCAAGGTATATCTAAGCGAGGGCGTTGAAGTTCCAAGTAGCGAGGCTGTTTAAGTAAGGAAATTGCATCGGACAGTTACAGTTGTTTCCTCAAACGGATAGACGCTGGTACCAACTAACAAACAACCAATCGCGGTTATGTACTTAACGGAAGTAGCTGAGAAAAAGATCTTAAAAAAATATTCAGCTCCCAGTTGGCTTGATAGCTCGGTTGGTAGAGCATTACACGGGTATCCCAGAGCTCATGGGTTTGAATCCCGTTAAAGCCTAAATTTTTTTTCAGGCCTTCTTTTCGCAGCTGCTTAAGTTGCATACATAACTGCGATGTTCTCTCATTTGTTCATTCTTTCATCCGAAGCTCAAACATATGTATTTGATATATTTCATTTCTATTTAATCAAATCGTTCACCGTTTCTTGATTCGCACGGCTATTGGCTCTGTAAAGACCTTCTGCTCAACTTGCTGAGGTCGTCCAAATATCACAGAGAATCAATGGTACTTTAGCACTATAGAACTAATGAACCAGATGTAAACTCCAACTTAAAGGGGCAGTGACACCTACTTTTAGTTTCATTTCGAAAACCCCAAGACATACTTGTATCGATGGAAATGATAAATAATGATTGATTTTTGTTAACATTTACCCTACTACAGCACACTAACTTGAAAAGAATTGGCCAAATTTTTCACGTTTTTCCTGTGTATTTTGGAGAAATCGCTTGGAAAACTGATCATAGTTTAGTCTTCCTTGGACAAATCACCCACTGCTTTCCTCCTGGTGCTCCTGGTGCTCAGCAATTTCTTGTTAGAGAAGAGGTTCTTAGTCAAATATTTGAGCGGGTTTAAGCACAGTACCGCAAAATCTCATGACATTGAACTAGATTATTATCACTGCTTCGCAGGTTATAAAGGTCTTCAAAAACTCATCAATAATTCATAAGCCCATTGACCTATCAAATGGTCGCTAAAACATCACGTGCAGTGGTTTTAAAACCCAATGAAACCTCCTTATTAGTATGCGGCATTTAATGTTTTTCTCGTATGCTAATTTCCAACGTTCACAACAGCATCATCTCTTGACACACGCTTTTCCAGAAATGTTTTTTAAGCCGTTCAAAAAACTCGCAGCACGTGTTTTATCGGGATTTAAAACCACGCGGCTGCGTTAAAACATTGCTTCTCGTGTTTTAAACATTACTTTACCTTCATCATCAGTAAATATCTTTGAAGCAAACTGAAGCGCTTTATCCAGTCGGGCTTCCCCTTTCTCGAGTGGAAGTTTGTCAATGGCTTCGTTGAAATCAAACTCTGATGAGTATTGCCCAAAAGCAATTTCTTTTGTTGCCTCGCTGCTGTACAGAATAACACCAACTTGCTGTTCACCTCCGTTTGTAAGGAGATACTTGACTGCATCCTTTATGAAGTTCTTTACTCTCTGGAAAGCACTTGGTGAAACGTTTTCCGATGACTCTACCACGAAAGCCACATCTAGTGGAACAGCACAGGTTTGTGGTGCTAAAAAGGTGAAACAAATGAGATGAACTTAGCAAAAGAAGATTCTTTTTAGATCAGGACTTAATTTCTCCTCAATTAAATATCAATACCCCGATAGGCATGCTTGTTGAGCGAATAAATAGAATCGTCATCTTGCTGGATTTGCGGTATCATATCCAATGCTTTGTAGACTAGGACGTTTTCTTCGCGAATTAAAAATTGGAACTTAGACTTCACTTCAAACAATTTACCATCATCGCGGTTTTGCAAGAGCGGAGGTCCGTTACTCCTGTTGACTGGGGTGTTCATTAAGGCGTTGGTTAACTCTTACCCAGGATAGAATAATAATCCATTTATTGTTGGCCATAATTTTGTTTCGTTCTCACAACCGTTCGTTGATAACGTAACCCTTTATGCCCCAATAGTGACCAGCATCTAAAAGACCCTTCTCCAAAATGGCAGCAACAGATTTGGATCAGTTAAAATTGAACTGAATGAAAATCTGATACCAGCACTGGAAAGAGCACCTTCACTTTAATAACCTTGCAAGATGAAATTTGACAAATTTACAAACGTTTGTGTGACTGGGGGTATACGTCATACCCCCAGTCATACAAACGTCTGTAAATTGTTCGTTTTTCAACTTACATTTTCTCAGCTGATATTACACCTGATACGCTGAAACTTTGCGGGGTTACTTAAGTGAAAGTGCTCTTTCTAGTGCTGGTATACCTTTTTAATTTTAACTTATTTGAATTTTCGGCCACCATTTTGGAGAAGGGTCTATTACTCCTTACAATATCACTACTTGATCAAACATGTAGGTAATGAGAGTAACGGAAATAATCACGAAAGACAAAATGTCCTGCTTTGAAGCTGAAACAAATTCTCCCAAGTAGTACCATAAGAAATACATAGAGAACAGTAGGGAGAATTTGCATGTAGATATCGAGGCTTAAGAGTTTAAGATCTACCTGACAATGTTCAACAAAGTGTCCTATGTAACCACAAATAATCATTGAAACCTGCGACTGGGATTGGAACTGCCGACTTTCAAGTCGAAGGTAAATGGCCCGATACGCTGGCTCTGTTCCCAGAACAGCCTAAACAGTGCTTTAAAATTAATACCTGCTGCTTCGCATAGACTTGCAGCCACTGGTTGCGCAAAGTTGGGTAAGAGTTTCAGTGATGGTGCAAGAAAAACATCGTCATCTCGAACGGTCATCTTGCGTAGTTCTTTCTCATTTGCCAATTCTCCAATTCCAACCACTAACGTCCTTATTCCCAATTGTTCCAAATTTGCAGCGGCTTCCTCTAAGGGCGTGGTATTCGATTCCGGAGTTTGTCTTCCATCGGTTAGGATGACCAAAATTCCTGGCGTATCCTTCCGTCTCCCTGCTCCGGGAATCATGAGCTCTTTAGTTGCCATGGCAATGGCTTTGTCAATGCGAGTTGTCTTGCCGTTGTATTGAAGAGCCTCGATTGCCTTAATCAGATCCTCTTGATACTCGTAATCTGAAAATTTTATCGGCACCGAGGCTTTGTCGCTGTAGGTTATGACACCAATCTGGCTGTCCGATGGAGATACGTCCAGGGTCTCGACGATGGCCTTTATAAAGCCCTTCTGCTCGAGGAAACCTTCCTCATGTAAGCTACCTGAGGAGTCCACCAGGAAAGCGACATCGGCTGGATTAATGCACCTTGAAAAGCCTAAAACATATAACAGTTTTGTTAAGAGATAAGATAACTAGCACAACAATTAGTCTGAGAGTTTTAAATACAATGTTAGAGTTAAACATGACATGACGTTTAGGCATTTTAAGCATTCGTTTTTCAGAATAGGTCTTGACATGGCATGACACGACAGGACAAGACAAGGTTCTTGGTCAAAAAAAGGTTTACTGTGTAAAGCCAGTACAGAGTTACTGTTCTGCTGTATCGGGACGTCCTTAACGCATTGTAGGTCAAAGACATTCTCAAAGGACTATTACAAAACAAGATTAATGTTAATACTTTGCAGATTAACCAATAAGGATATGAAGCTAATGTATGTAACAGGAAACGCGACAAAGAAACACGATTAGTTTTGTTTTACTTCGTGGACGCAAAAGTAATACAAAAAGGCAAAAAGCTAAATTCTGACCTCACAGACGTTCAATGTGACTAGTTTTTTTAGGATGAGTCAGCCAGCCGTCTGAAGAACAATCAATCTGATTAACAATCAACGCTCAATTAAAAACCGCCCAAACACCACAAAATTCCAAGCTTAAGGATTTGGAAAGAAGGATGAAAACATACCTGCACTATTGCACGCCATGTTTGCAACTTGCCGCGTTTTCATCATCAAGCCTTCAAAAGATTCCTCCAAAAAGACATTCTCCTCTTTGGTAACTAAGGAGGAGAGTAGTTTATCGTCCACCTGGTCACTAACGCCCATGACAAACACCGTCACTCCAAGTTGTTGAAGTTTCTTAGCAGAGAAATCCAACAGATCCCCATCGCCTGTTTGAGTCTGTGTTTCGCTGGTCACTACAATCAAAATCTTAGATACCCCAGGCCTCGCACCACCCTGTGCAACGAGCAATTGAGAGAGGGTCATGTGTAGGGCATGGCCGAGTCCAGAAGTTCCTTTTGTGTAAGGAAGCCTATCAACTGCCTCTTTAAAGTCCTCTTCATGTAAGTGGTCACCGAATTTAATGTTCGCAGTTGTATCGTTACCTGAAATAACGACTCCAGCTCGGCTTCCGCTGGGTGTTATACCAAAACTTTCAGCGATTGCTTTGATGAAGTCTTTTTGTATCTGGTAATCTTTGATGCCAATGCTATCTGAAGATTGCATTATAAAGGCAATATCGGCAGTTTTGGTGCATTGTTCAGGAGCTAAAACGAAAACAAAAAAATGCAAAAGAGTTAGCGAGGCGGGGACAATGAATCATGCATGGTCCTAGCCAAACATAATGGTTGTTTGTGTCAGACAGACTTTTTCGCCATTATGGAAATTTCGACAGGGACACCCAAGGAGAAAATCTAAGCAAAATTCTTTAAACGTTGTCCTGTGTTCCCTGGTTATTCTATGGCCCTCTTAAAGGTTACGTCCTTGTAAGTGAACACTATTTGAACTGTTCGGGTTCTTAAGCTGAAAGTTCAGGTCGCTGAAAGTTTTAGGGAACAAAATTTTATTCTCGGGATCTCCTGGAGCTGCTGTTCGGGCTTTTTTATTTAATACTAACGGCCACTATTTGGCATTAAAATGAAACGGGTTTGGTTTCCCCATGGTGCGAAAGTTTGGATATGACATTTCAGCAGAGAATTTAATCCGAATACCGCTAAGGCTCTCCGAATAGAAATTCCACGGAAGTGAACGTTGGGTGACCTTGTTTCGGCTGTGTTTAAAACCAGCCACAATACCTGCAAAGTCCGCTGCTGCCGCACTAACTCTCCCTGCTGCTGCGGCTAAGCTCTCAAACGAATCCGGTGTGAACATGTCATCTGTACCCTCAACAAGCATCTCGAGCTCTCTTTTGTCATCTTCACTTTCACAGCCAACGGCTACGACAAACACCTTGACGCCCTCTTTTCGCAAGAGATCAACAGCCTCATCCAAACGGCTTGGACCAGCGGTAGGTTCCTTTTCACAATCCGTCACTATGACAACAAATCTTGGCACAGCAGCACGAGCAAGGCCAGCCGGAGAGAACAATTCCGCCGCCGCCATTTCCAGGGCCTGGTCTATTTGCGGTCCTCCTCCAAGAAATGGAATTGAATCGACGCGTTTTATTAGAGTGTCCGTCGTTTGCTGGTCGGAGAAGTTAACAGTGATTTCAGATTTATCACCGTACGATATTATGCCAACACGACTCAGGTTTGAAGATATCGTAAAACTTCGAACAAGTGTCTTGATGAAGTTCTTTTCTCTTTGAAGGTTGAGGCTACTGACTCCTTTGGACGTGTCAACCAGGAAAGCAACATCCATAAGGTGAATGACTCGTTTAGGTTCTAGTGAAAGAAAAAGAATGTAAAGGTAGATATAACACGTGCCTGATGGCACGAAAAAAACAAAAAATTCAAAAGCAAGTGTTGCATCTCGGAAACAAGAAAATGTCAAAGAAGGGGGTTCATCAAGGGAAAACGCTAAACCGACCATCATGGTATTTGTAATGTAACTGGTCGAAAGAACAGCTTGAATAGAATAAAGAACGTGGACCCATTGCGGTACAAAAAGCACTAAACCATGCGAGTATGAGTTGTATGAATACAATCTTAAAAGGACTGTTTGCTCACCTGCAGCTTTACAGGCCAGTAAAGTGACATTTAACGCCAAGTCACTAAGCTCTTCAAACGATTCCGCTGCTAAAATCAACTCGTCGCTGGCAACCAACACACGTAATCTTTGAAGATCAGCGTTCGGACCGATCCCCACTACAATGACTGGGATGCCCTCTCCCTTGAAAGGTTCTACCGCAAACCTTAGTGTTTCGTAGTCCGAAGTATTTGTGTCCTTTCCAGCCGTAAAAAGAACAGCGACTCGTGGAACTCCAGGCCTAGCTCCGGTGCTCACAGTGAACAGGTCATTAAATGCCAAGTCAAAAGCTGTATCTATTCTGCTACTTCCACCTAACAACTTGAGATCACTAACCGCAGACTGAAGGCCAACGGCATTGTCGTAGGCTTCAGGTGTAACATCCAGGCGGGCTTCCGAGCCGTATGAGATGACCCCTATTCGGCTTCCAGCAGGAGACATATCAATGCCATTCGAGAGAAGCCCAACGAAGTCCTTCTGTGACTGGTATCCAACCTCGCCTGCACTACTTGAGGAATCCAAGAGGACAATCACGTCCATAGGTATTAAACAGGCAGGTTTTGCCAGTGCTGTGGAATGTTAGGCAACAATGAAGGTGATCATGAATTACACAGCGGATCATACTTAAAACCTCCAAACATAAGCCTTTTTACACAATTAGGGCAGGCATAACTGGATCATTTACAAAATTAGATCATACGAGTTAGTTAAAATCTGCACGTTTATTCCTCCACCAAAAGACAAAAAAACGAAAAAAAAAATTAAAACTGAAAACAAAACCAAAACCAAACAACTTCCGCGTTACCACAATGACAAAAAGGGAATAAATGTGATGGCAGTCAGTGAAACAGGCTTATTTGGAAAAAGGAAATCCGAGTTCTCACGCCTACCTGGAGTCGAAGCTTTGACATTCCGATTACTGAGTTCAGATGCTCTACCACTGAGGTTCGACCCCTGTTGGGAGTACTCAGATTTCCTTTTTCCGAGTATGCCTGTGTCACTGACCGAATAATACATTTTCAGTGAGAATAATGTTTAGTAGTTTCCATTTGAATGGTCACAACAGCGGGGGATAAGAGAATTTCATCCGGACTCCAATGTCCAATAGGCGAGTGTAGAATAATATATGGGAGCAATCACCTGAAATGGACACAAGAACGCTGCAGTTCTTTCCAGTGTAGCCAACAGCACATGTGCAAGTGTAGTTGTTCAAAGCATCACTACATGTTCCTCCATTGAGGCAGGGTTGGTCAGCACAATCATCGATATCTTCCGGAAACAAATAAAGAAAATCAAAGAAAAACTTGAAGGAGAAATACAAAGAGACGTTTTAACATAACACTTATGCTTATACTCTGAGAGAAGAGTGTTTCCAAGCAATACCACTCCTTATTCATAGAGCTAAATTCAAGTAACTATTCGAAATAATAACTTCTGAGGCTGAGCCTTTGTTCTTACCAACGCTGCAGTTCTTCCCAGTGTAGCCAACAGCACAAATACAAGTGTAATCATTTACGCCGTCGATGCAAGTTCCTCCATTGAGACAAGGATGATCAGCACAACCGTCGATGTCTGCGAGAATTAAAGTAAAACATAAACAGAGAAACATTTAAAGGAGAGCTAACGGTAATTAAAGTGCACAGACACTAAACTTGTTTTCTACTTCAATTGGAAAACCAAAGTGTCAGTTTATCTAGTCTTTAACTGAAGAATTCAAAGGGTAATAAAATGTCAGCTTATATAAAAGGGTAGCGTTTTCTTGATATAAAGGGCCCGTGTTTATGCAATGACTTAACTGAAAAATTTAAACATATAAACCGTTTTTAAATCTTACCAATGCTACAGTTCTTCCCAGTGTAGCCATCAACACAAACACAAGTGTAATCATTCACGCCGTCGATACACGTTCCTCCATTGAGACATGGCTGAGCAGCACAGTCATCGATATCTGCAGTTAAAACAAAGAAAGCAAAACGTGGGACATCCTAAGGAAAATTTGTTCAGACATTGTAACGTTGGTAAAGTCGCACGCGTAGGGAGAGAAAAATTGCTTTCAGGGGATAAGAGGCTACAGAATTGCCATTGACTAAACGTTGAGATAATAAGTTCTGAAACACAAACTTTATTCTTACCAATGCTGCAGTTCTTCCCAGTGTAGCCATCAGCACATACACAAGTGTAATCATTCACGCTGTCGATACAAGTTCCTCCATTAAGACAAGGCTCATCAGCACAATCGTCGATATCTGGAGAAAACAAAGAAAACTATCAAGGGATATCTTTGAAGGAGAATAAGCAATCCAAAATAAAACCAGCTTAGAGTACAAAATTCAAGAAGAGATAGTTAAAGTATACATATGACAAATCTTGTCGTCAGTTCACTGAATTTTTAATTTGTGTCAATCTTAAAGCGAAGCAGTGATACAGTAACAGAAAGGCAGCTTATGGACAAAGAGAAGAAGTACAATAGTTGTGCGAAATGTAAGAGCCCTGCTTGTCTACTGACTAAACTGGGAGTGAACTATTAAGGTAGTAGATACCCGCAAAATCAACAAAATTTTGTCAAATTTGTTGTAAAGAGTGCTCTATAGTAAGCAGATACATTTAACCAAAACTCACTATAGACCAAAAGTACATTGTCTCAGCTGTCTTTGGAACTAACTCTTATCTGGGTATGTCGAACAGTGGCTTGGTCAGCGGGGGAGCCACTTGGACACCTGTGGTGAACTACCAATTATTTTGGGGCAGGTCGTTCTCCTTCAAAACTAGTCTAATCACAGTCAAAATTGGCAACAATATGAAAGAAGCATTGTAGAATGCAATGATGTACTTTTTTTTAAGTCTGGGGGGTGCCTGTTTCCATGGCAACAGTTGAAATTAAAAAATAGTTTTCACTCAAGTTGGTTAGCCCTCTATCAAGTCAAGGTTTAGTCTCATGGCTTCAAAAACTACATCATTGCATTCTACGCCCAAAAATACATAAGGTCACCAAATTTCAATAAAAATGGACGATTGGTTTTCTCAAATGACCTGCCCCAAGACTGCGAAATCATAAAATACAGAACTTTTTACGTACATAAATTGTCCAAATTTTTGAGAAACAAAACCTGATTATGGCATTTTAAGCAAGAAATACTAATAAAAATAAAGACAAATAGGTTTTGAACAGTTCTTGAAATAAAAGTTCACAGTCCAAATGCCCCTGGTTCATAGGTAGGGCCCTCCAGCTCTTCATTCCTTTCATTGCGCCCCTTTCTTTGGCTGCGACGAATCTGGCGACGGAGCTTTGTTGCCTCCAGTGTCTTTTCTCCTGAAGCATACAGTCTTTGCTGATCAATGGTGGTGAAACCAGACTTGCAGTGTACTCCAACATCCAATTTGAGCCCTTTGAGCACAGTTTCCAGGGTTTTTGCACCACCATTGAACAGACAAATGGCTAGTGCACATGCTGTCAGTACAGTCTCAGGACCCGAAAACTTTTCCTTTGGGTTGATGTCCCAAACAAGATGATTGAGTGCCTCATTGTTGTTTTGGGACAGCCCTTCCAACACACTCTCCAGTAGGTTTTCTGCCCACAAGCCCTCAAATGTGGGAAGGATCTCCTCCATTACAGCTGGGGCAACATTCTTTGGTTTGAAGGTGGTGGTGCCATTGGCCTGGTCTTTTTGCCATTTGCACCAGGATTCAGCTCCTTCTGGACAATGGTCATGTAATTCATTATCCTCAGTTGAGGCATAATGGTGCCAAATAGCTTTCACTGCCTTTTGCATTCTGGGTAGGTCGCCTTTATTTTCACGGAGTGCTTTCCCATAATAACGCTGGAAAGTGTCGATCAGATTGTCTGTCAGGCGGTTCCGCCCACCAATTGTCTTTCCATCTGACAGCTTCTTTCCTTTCATATCCTTCTTCTTCCTTCTCAGTCGTCCGCCCATTCTTTTTTGAATGTGGCCCACACATTCCACTTTTCGCACGGTTACTTCGTCACCATAAGGCTTTGATTTCACCACATCCCGATGCGAAGAGCAGTCACCATCACCTACAAAGTCCACATATCGCAAACTGTGCTTCTCGATGGATCTCCCCCACATGTCAACAGCACCTTGGGCCTCCATGGCTTTTGATGACTTGTCAAAGTTGGCTGTACATTTTGGCCCATGTGACTCCATCCAGTCAATAAACTCTTGAGAGTTGACATCAAGGTTACTTTTGCCACGACATTTGTAGCACACTTTGCTTTTCAATTCAAAGTCAACAACTTTCCCTGTTTGGACATCAATAGCAGAAACCATGCCATACAAGGACTGAAAACCCCTCCTGGCCCAGGTACCATCACAAGAGACCGCAATATCAACAATTTCCTCTTCAGTAGCATTATTGAGGGCTCTCACCTCTTTCACAGCCTTCTCCATTTCGGCCTCTGCAACTTGCTGAGAAACGCAAGCGATTCGCTTCACGTGGGTCGCGAAAGACTTCTTTGCCACTGGCCCCGGCATGTTCATTACGGCACAGAATTTCGTTAAACTTGCTCTCCCTCTTCCAATAATTCTCATTGCAAGTGCTGACCTTCGGTTTATATCATAGAAACGGGCCTTTCCAGACACAATCTTCTCGGAAGTCGGCAGTTCCGTAAAGACACGACACGCGTTGTTTGCACATTGTAAAACTAGCGTTCTTGCCATACCACAACCAGAAGGCCTTTCAAATAAATGTAGACTGCCCTTTGAACACGCTTTACAAACAGCACTGGCTAAAAGGACTCTCTGCAAAATACTGACATCTTGAAAACGATATCCAGTCGGCTTTAAATTTGATGAAGATGTCTTGCTTGTCGTCGGAGAAGGAGACGCTTTCAAATCTTGACGAAGCTTCTTCGCCGAAGGACCATCATCACTCCCGTTCGATTCTTTTGGTTTTCTGGAGCGTTTTCCACGAGTAACCGACCGGCGAACCGATCTAAACTTGGTTCTTGGCATAATAAAACTAATACCTCGAAAAACCAGAAGAAATACAGCGTTTAAAACGATAGGTAATCTCTGAGAAAATCTTACACCTTCGAAATTACAAGTTCCACGTTTCGCAACGATTGTTGTTCGCTGAAGATTAGTTCCCATGCCCCCACGGAATTAAAAATGTACCAGGCGTTCATGGCATTCGTCGTGGTTTCGTCAGAGGCTGTTTGGACGCTTTGGACGGGTAAAAAATGGTAAAAAAGGACGCTTGTTGCCTTCCGTTGCCATGGAAACAGGAAAAAACAAAAAATAAACTTTGGATCGCCCTTCAAATTCAGCAGATTTTATGGCGCGCTTTTTAAAAATAGAGAAAAAAAGGTCCACAGCACAAAAATAGAGATATCAAAGGGGTTTATGGGCCCTAAAAATATTTCTTTTGGGAATATCACTTTTTTGGCACTTTTGCGGGTATCTACTACCTTAAGTTAAAATATGTTTTGAAAAAAAAAAATTCACTGTTTTTACCAACGCTGCAGTTCTTCCCAGTGTAGCCATCAACACAATTACAACTGTAATCATTCACGGCGTCGATACAAGTTCCTCCGTTAAGACAAGGCTGCACAGCGCAATTATCGATATCTGCAGTTAAAACAAAGAAAAAATGAGGGACGTCGTAACGAAAGTTCTTCAGTGCTTAAGTTATTTCATTCACAGCGCAAAAACGTTTTGTTAAACTGTTTCCGCCATTTAAAGTACGGATATTTACTTGTCAACTTTAACTGAAATATTTCCTTGACAAAATGTCTCCTGAGGAAGAAACACCGTTCTCACCAACGCTACAGTTCTCCCCAGTGTAGCCAACAGCACAGATGCAAATGTAATTGTTCACGCCGTCGATACAAGTTCCTCCATTGAGACAGGGCTGATCCGCACAATCATCGATATCTGCGACAAATAAAGAAATATACGTGACAGGTTTAAGGCTCCTGATTATCTTCTCCGTAAACTGAAATATCTAGTGGATAACGGATAATGACGTCTGAGACACAAACACGTCAGGCATACCCAATGAACATATTCGGTGAATAGTATCTTTTCGTAGGAAGGTATAGTTCGCCTAACACTTTTATCGACTATGGAAGCGGGCGCTCGTATTTTAAGGACGGTTCGGGGCGGTTATAATTAGATGGCCTTGCTTTTTCTTCGCGAATGTTCCATCTACAGTTTGTCCCGGGGTTTTCGGATAGCATTTAATGAAGTTGACATCTTCTGTCATATAAGTGCGAGTTTACTTAGGAACTTCGTCGGTGCTTCGTTCCATCAAATTATTCCAATAAACGCTTGTATGATTCGATGAGTGATGGAAGTTCACCTACGATTTTTGAATGACGGGTTGCCCTAGAAATTTCGTTGTAGGAAAGCCAATTCCCTGAACGTCCAGCTGAAGTATCCATCAGACCAATTTTTTCAGGGATTTAAAGTATGCCTTTTAATTACGTTAAAAGGACGATTATAGGGTAAAAGGGATGTTTCGGAACGTAAAAGAAAATTTTGTCGTCAGGTGGCTGACACATTTCTTACCAATGCTGCAGTTCTCTCCAGTGTAGCCATCAGCACATATACAAATGTAATCATTTACTCCGTCGAAACAAGTTCCTCCATTGAGACAAGGCTGATCAGCACAATCGTCAATATCTGTCGTAAAAACAAAGAAAAAATGAGGGAACATCTTTAAAGAGAGTTCATTTCTTACTGTTACAAATTACAAATGTAATAAAAAAAAAAAAATAAAAATAAGGAGACATCTTTAAACAAAGTTCATTACTTACTGTTATTTTATGAGTTGCAATGTCTTTTGTTGAAGTTGATTTTGCCAGTATAAAAGACTGCTACTTATTAACTGAAATAAGCTGAAAAAAATTCGATTAAACAAAACTGCTGAAAACAGAAACTCTGTTCTTACCAACGCCACAGTTCTTTCCAGTGTAGCCAGAAGCACATCTACAAGTGTAATCATTCACGGCGTCGATACAAGTTCCTCCATTGAGACAAGGCTGTACAGAGCAATCATCGATACCTACAGTAAAAATAAACAAAAAATCAGGCAACATCCTCATGGAGAAAAAAACTTGACCTAAACAGAAAACAATTCGTCGAAACAATAATTGCTGAGAATAAGAATAGAAACTTGTTCTTACCAATGCTGCAGTTCTTCCCATTGTAGCCATCAGCACATATACAAGTGTAATCGTTCACGCCGTCGATACAAGTTCCTCCATTGAGACAGGGCTGATCAGCACAATCGTCGATATCTACAAGAAAAAAGTAAACATACGGAACAAGTTTAAGAATCCTGAATGACATTCTCCCAAAAATTGAAATATTTAGTTTTCTGAATGATATCGTTTGAGACACAAATAACGTTCTTACCTATGCTGCAGTTCTTCCCAGTGTAGCCATCAGCACATATACAATTGTAATCATTCACGGCGTCGACACAGGCTCCTCCGTTGAGGCAAGGCTGGACAGCACAATCATCGATATCTGCCATAAAAACAAACAAAAAAATTAGGGAACATCCTTATGGTGAACAAAAACTTGACCTAAACAGAAAATAATTCCTTGAAACAATAATTGCTGAGAATAAGAATAGAAACTTGTTCTTACCAATGCTGCAGATCTTCCCAGTGTAGCCATCAGCACATATACAAGTGTAATCATTCACGCCGTCGATACAAGTTCCTCCATTGAGACATGGCTTATCAGCACAATCGTCGATATCTGCCAGAAATAAAGTAAACATACGGAACAAGTTTAAGCGCCCTCATTATATTGTCCCTTAACTGAGTTCGAAATATTTAGTTGACTGGATAATATCGTTTTAGACACAAATGATGTCCTTACCGATGCTGCAGTTCTTCCCAGTGTAGCCATCAACACATATACAAGTGTAATCGTTCACGCTGTCGATACAAGTTGCTCCATTGAGACAAGGCTGCGCAGCACAGTCATCGATATCTGCAGTAAAAACAAGGAAAAAGAATCTGGCACATCATAACGAAAGTTCGTTCAGTGCTGCAAAATCAAGTTTTGTGTAAGTCTGTTCGTCATTTAAATGACGGCTATTACTTCTTAACTTTAACTAAAATATTTGCCTGACATAACGTTTGAGGATTAAACACCGTTCTTACCAATGCTGCAGTTCTCCCCAGTGTAGCCATCAACACATACACAAGTGTAATCATTCACAGCGTCGATACAAGTTCCTCCATTTAGACAAGGCTGGTCAGCACAATCGTCGATATCTGCGACAAATAAGAAAGCACATAGTACAAGTTTTTAAAAGGCTCCTGATTACGGATTATCTAGTTGACTGGATAATAACATTTTCGCTGAATGTCTGTTCGTAGGAAGGTACAGTTCGCCTAGCACTTTCGTCGCTATAAAAACGGGCACGACCCCTGTATTCTCGGTACAGTTCTAAACGGTTAGTTGGCTAGTATTTTCTTGGCGAATGTTTTTTTGACCTTCCATTGTCTCCGAAAACGTGCTTGGCGCAGTTTGCCGGCTTTTTCGCTTATGAGTTAATGAAGCTGATATTTTCTGTCGTATAAGTGTGAATCTACCTGGGAACTCCGTCGTTGATGCTTCATTCCATCAGATCACTTCAATTAACGCTTGTATGATATCCTTTTGTACACAAAACGTAGGGTTTCGGTAAGTGATGAGTTCACCTAAGATTTTTGGATGACGGGTTGCCCTAGAAATTTTGTTGGAAGAAAGCCAATTCCCTGACATTTTCTGAAGCTCTTTTTGTTTTTGAAGAAAGGATCTAAACGGACAATTTTTTTAGGGATTTAAACTATGCTATTAAAATTACATAAAAAGGACTATTATAAAGTAAAGGAAAATTTTGTCGTTTGGTGGCCCGGCTGACACGTTCTTACCAATGCTGCAGTTCTTCCCAGTGTAGCCAACAGCGCATACACAAGTGAAATCATTCACACTGTCGATACAGGTTCCTCCATTGAGACACGGCTGATCAACACAATTGTCGATATCTGCCGAAAAAAGAAAAGAAATTTTAAGGCCAGTTACAACTTAAACAAAATGCAGAGTTTCACTCAAATACATCTTTGTTGAAACAAAGGAATGATGATATCACTGCCATATCAGATCATTGCTTACTTTTAAGCCTATCGTTAAATTTTTTTTTGAGATAATAACTTTTGAGACAAAAACTCTGTTCTTACCAACGGCACAGTTCTTCCCAGTGTAGCCATCAGCACATAAACAAGTGTAATCGTTCACACCGTCGATACAAGTTCCTCCATTGACACAAGGCTGATCAACGCAATCGTCGACATCTGCGAGAAATAAAGAAAACACATTTTTACGTTTTTCAAGTTCTCTTAATTCGAGTGTTAAAACAAACAAAACAATTGTATGGTGACGAAAACGTAGCTTATATACAAACAAAAGAAGACAGATTTAGAGGCTTTGTGATTACCTTCTCGACACACCGCGAAATATTTACTATAGTTGATTGGATTATAACGTCTGAAACACAAATAATGTTCTTACTAACGCTACAGTTCTTTCCATTGTAGCCATCAGCACAAACACAAGTGTAATCGTCCACACCATCACTGCAAGTTCCTCCATTGAGACAGGGCTGATCGGCACAATCATCGATATCTGCCAGAGGCATTTGGAAACATGAAACGAGTTTCCTTTTTATATTGAACTGTCTTTTTGTTGATGCTAAGCAGTGATGAAATCGCAAAACACTACCGAGAAGTGCTTGAGAACTCAGTATTATTATTTCGGCGTATTGACTTTATTCGAGATGTGATAGAACTCTGTTCTCATAATTACTACAGCTTCCAGTGCAGCCAACAGCACATATTTTAGGTGCATTCGTTTTCACCATAACTACAAGCTCGAAACATAAAAAGTCAGTCTTAAACTGAAGCATTTCTGAAGACTCACGGTGGTAAAATGGCACCTTTCATACAAAAAGAAGAACCGTTTACAGGACTCTACGATATATTAGATAGTCCGATGTAGCTATTGACTAAAGTAAAATAATTTCTTTAGTGTAAATAATATCTTCAGAAGCGGATAAATTGTTCGTATGTTCTTACCAACACTGCAGTTCTTCCCAGTGTAGCCATCAGCACAATTACAACTGTAATCATTCACGCTGTCGATACACGTTCCTCCGTTGAGACATGGCCGAGCAGCACAATTGTCGACATCTGCCAGAAACAACGAGAAAAGGGGTCACGAGAGGACATCTTTAAGGAGAACTATTCGGCATAAATGTTTAACGAAAATACAGTTTTCCACGGAAAGCCTTTTGTTGAAGTAAAGCAATGGTTACTCTTTCACCTGTTGTTACATGTAAATTGTTTTCCTGAGTTGAGACAATACCTTTTGAGACAAAACTCAGTTTTGTTCTTACCAAAGCCACAGTGCTTCCCAGTGTAGCCATCAGTACAAACACAAGTGTAACCATTCACGCCGTCGATACACGTTCCTCCATTGAGACAGGGCTGATCAGCGCAATCGTCGATACCTGCGAAAAATAAAGGAAACGTACGGGACAAGTTTAAGGCTCCCGATTACATTCTCTCCAAACTGAAATATTTAGCTGCCTGGAAAATAATGTCTGAGACACAAATAATGTTCTTACCAATGCTGCAGCTCTCCCCAGTGTAGCCATCAACACATATACAAGTGTAATAATTCACGCTGTCGATACAAGTTCCTCCGTTGAGACAGGGCTGTTCAGCACAATCATCGATATCTGCGTGAAATAAATAAAGCATTCGAAACAATGCGACATCTACCAGAAAAAGGGTATGGAATGAAGGGAAATCTCCCCGGACATCTCATATTGTGTCCAAGCACAAAACTAACGCTCTGTTTGATATAAAACTGGAAAGTCTTCATTTGAAGGGAAGCAGTTATAAAATTGCAGGTAGGTTTTTAATCATAGTAAGAGAAGTTTTTTTTATACTGAAATATTTAGTTCTAAGCATAATGACTTCCGAGACAAAATCATTGTTCTTACCAACTCCACAGTTCTTCCCAGTGTAGCCAGCAGCACATCTACAAGTGTAATCATTCACTCCGTCGATACAAGTTCCTCCGTTCAGACAGGGTTGATCGGCACAATCATCAATATCTGCGAGAATATAGTTAAAAGAAAACTATTTTATAGCTCTCAATTCGAATGCCAAACTGAGTTGTAATGCCAAATCGAAGTACAGAAACGTTGATAAAATCACAGGTGATGTACATAGAGTATGTTCGGGATATAAAAGGTTCCCGCGGCCATGTCATTGACTAAACTGACATATCTGATATAATGAGTTACGAAACAGAAACTCTGTTCTTACCAATGCTACAGTTCTTCCCAGTGTAGCCATCAGCACATGCACAAGTGTAATCGTTTACAACATCACTACAAGTTCCTCCATTGAGACAGGGCTGATCAGCACAATCGTCGATATCTGCCAAAAAAAAAAAAAATAAAAAAAATAGTAATAATAAAAAAAGAAAAGGGGGAAAATTTAAGGAGTGTTAGTTAAACTGCTCCTCTTTTCAACTGACTAAACTGAATTGTCTAGTCAAGATAAAAAGTTCTGACATTGAAACTTTGTCCTCACCAACGCCACAGTTCTTCCCAGTGTAGCCAACAACACAATTACAAGTGAAATCGTTCACGCTGTCGATACAAGTTCCCCCATTAAGACAGGGTTGTTCAGCGCAATCGTCGATATCTGCGAGAAACAGAGAGAAAATAAAGGAAAAGATAATTCTTGTACAGACCCAAACTAATTTTTCTCTCAATTAGAATGAGAGCAAGTGTTTCTGGGTTAACAGATGCTCATATCTAATAATGCACTGACTAAACTGAAATACTATTGAAATAACAACTTGAAAAACAGAGTCAATTCTTTTACCTATGCTACAGGTTTTCCCAGTGTATCCATCAGCACATATACAAGTGTAATCGTTCACGCTGTCGATACAAGTTCCTCCATTGAGACAGGGCTGATCAGCACAATCGTCGACATCTGCCGAAAACAAAGAAAACCATGAACCAAGCAGAAAAATCATCAATACATGTCCAAAGCTTGGAAAGTTAAAGGAGAGCTAGTTAAACTATATTTACATATGACAAGTTTTATCTGTCATTTCGCTAAATCCTTAACTTGCGTCAATATTAAAACAAAACGAAGCATCAGTGACAAGCTGGAGAACGGCAGAGAAGTAGTTTCGCGGGGTGAGACAAGGACGGTCAGTACAATCATCGATATCTGCGAAAAAATATACAGTGAAAGTTCAAGGAGTGTAATTTAAAGGTACCCTGACACAACACTCTTCTTCTTTTTATTTGAATACCAGAGTGTTAGTCTGAAACTTCTCAAGGCAAAGCACTCCTGCGGTAAAAAAAATGACAGTTTTTATGCACAGGGAACAATTAGCTTCCGGCAGGCCATTGACTAAACTGAAATATTTATATAATATAATTTTTGAAACATCCACACTGTTCCTACTAACGATGCAGTTCTTCCCAGTGTATCCAACAGCACATATACAAGTGTAATCATTCACGGCGTCGATACAAGTTCCTCCATTGTAACAGGGCTGGACAGCACAATCATCGATGTCTGCGAGAAATACGTTCAAAAATACCAAAGGGCCAGTCTTAAACCAGAGGATTGGAACGTTGGTAAAGTCGCACATAATGTAGGGAGAGAATAATTGTTTTCGGGCTATAAGAGGCTCCTACTTTGCCATTGACTACAAAGAGGAGATAATAACTTCTGAAACACAAACTTTTTTCTTACCAACACTGCAATTCTTCCCAGTGTAGCCGTCAGCACAAACGCAAGTATAATCGTTCACTTTGTCGATACAACTTCCTCCATTGAGACAGGGCTCATCAGCGCAATCGTCGATATCTGCCGTAAACAAAGAAAACTATCAAGGGACGTCTTTGAAGGGGAATAAGCAATACAAGTCTAAAATAAAACCAGCTCAGCGTGCGAAATTCAAGTAGAGATAGTTAAAGTATACGTATGACAAATCTTTTCTTCAGTTCACTGAATTCTTAATTTGTGGCAATCTTAAAACGAAGCAATGATGCAGTAACCGAAAGGCAGCTAATGGACAAAGAGAAGAAGTACAACAGTTTCGCAAAATGTAAGAACCCTGCTTGTCTATTGACTAAATTGGGAGTGAGCTATTTAGTTCCAATAAGTCTTGAAAAAGACACACTGTTCTTACCAACACTGCAGTTTTTCCCAGTGTAGCCATCAACACATACACAAGTGTAATCATTCACGGCGTCGATACAAGTTCCTCCGTTGTGACAAGGCTGGACAGCGCAATCATCGATATCTGCAGTTAAAAAAATGTGGGACAACATAATGAAACGTTCTTCAGTGCTTAATGTTATTTCATTCACAGCTGCAAAATCAAGGTTTGTTAAAACGTTTTCTCTATTTAAAGGGCGGCTATAAACTGAAATATTTCCTTGACGTAATAAATTCTGAGAAATAAACACCGTTCTTACCACTGTTACAGTTCTTCCCAGTGTAGCCAACAGCACATATACAAGTGTAATCATTCACTTCGTCGAGGCAAGTTCCTCCATTAAGACAAGGCTGATCAGCACAATCGTCGATATCTGCGCGGACACACGAAGAAAACATACGGGACAAATTTAAGGCTCCTGATGACCTCTTCCTTAAATAGTTTCCAGGCTGGATATTAACGTCTGAGACACACATTATGTTCTTACCAATGCCACAATTCTCCCCAGTGTAGCCATCAACACATACACAAGTGTAATCGTTCACGCCGTCGACACAAGTTCCTCCATTGAGACAAGGTTTGTCAGCACATTCGTCGATATCTGAGAGGGGAAGGGAGAGTAAGATGAGGGGTCATCTTATTGTGTCTAAACACAAAACGTTTTCTTTTACCTCAAGAACTGCCATAACGCATATACTACTAGTTTTTGGAGTGTAATAGACAGCCGTTTGCTTATTGTTATAGGTTTAAAAACATTTAGTTGAAATGAGACTTCAAGGATAGAACGCTGTTCTTACCAACGCCGCAGTTCTCTCCAGTGTACCCATCAGCACATGTACAAGTGTAATCGTTCAGACCATCGCTACAAGTTCCTCCATTGAGGCAGAGCTGATCGGCACAGTCATCAATATCTGCGAGAAATAAAGAAAAACATAGAGAAAAGTTCAAGGAGTGTAATTTACAGTATCTGGGCACAACACCATCTCTTCTCTTTTATGTAGAGTGTCAGTCTTAAACGTCTTAGGCAAAGCATTCCAGCAATAATTAAATAATTAATTTAGTTCTAATTGTGAAGCACTCATGAAATCGCAGCTTGTATTTACTACGAGAAGTGATTTCATCATATTAAGGTCCTCTGTTTACCCACGACCAGAGCTGAAATATTTAGTTGAGATTACAAGTTCTTAAACAGAAACTCTGATCTAACCAATGGTGCAGTTCTCTCCAGTGTAGCCATCAGCACATATACAAACGTAATCGTTCACGCTGTCGAGACAAGTTCCTCCATTGAGGCAGGGCTGATCAGCACAATCGTCGATATCTGCCGGAAACAAAGAAGAGTATTAAGGGACATCTGCGAAAAGAACTAGTAACACACGGCTAAACAAAAAATTATCCGTAGGTCGTTGGTTCGATTCCCGCCGAGGTCGAAGATTTTTTTTGCCTCGTGCGGTCTTCCGTTTCGCACTAGAGCTAACGCTCAGAAGAAAATTCGTGGCTTCACTTAAGCACTTAAACATACACTGCAGAATTAATTCTCTGCTTCATCATTTTAAATCAAAAACAGTTTAGGCGTACAAAGTCTTCTGTTTAAGCGAAGTAGTCATGTAATCGTAGCTTACATACAACGAGAAGAAATGTTCCGTAATATAAAGGACCACTGTTTAAGTATATTTATTTGAGATGTTAAATTTTCAGAAAAAAAATCACTGTTACCAATGCTGCAGCTCTTCCCAGTGTAGCCAACAGCACAATTACAAGTGTAATCGTTCACACCATCAATACATGTTCCTCCACTGAGACATGGCTGACCAGCACAGTAATCGAGATCTGTGGGTAAAAAAAAAAGGTGTGGGTTGAGTTTAAGGAGATTAAGTTACAGAGTACAGAAAGAAGGGCAACAATCCTGAACAGAAGCCTTGGGACACTTGAAAAAACCCTTATCCTCTAGTCTCCTAATCCGCCCTATTTTATTTGCTTGTGTGGGAATCCTGACCCTCAGGGTTAGCTATGGGCGCTGAAGAGGTTGGTCAAGGCCGAAACAGCTGTCGCGGCTGCAAACACTCAGACTCAATCGTTTCGATCTGAAATAGGGCATAGATTTTATCCATTTTGGAACTTCGCTCATCAATTCCGTGGGAAGACTGTTTTTCTGATCTCAAAGAAGAAAGAGAGACCAAAGAAACATGAAAGAGAGGCCAGCAATCTTCGCATACTCGCTTTGTGGTTCCCAACAATAATCTCATCTACTACTCCATCCAAGTTTTGAATTGAATCAAATGGCGAACTAACTACTGAAGGTTTTCACTTTGGCCTGTGAGTCAGGGACCTTACAGACGGACTTATAGATCGTCCAGCCTATGCCAAGCATTGCCAATGTGAACATTTAGGAGAGGACTAAGTTCCCAGAGACAAGTTCGGAGGAATAAGAACTTGAGGCGCACGAATCTTTTAAAGTCCGCACATCAGCATATTGTAGAGTCTGAATCTTACCCGTGTAGGCGTTTCATTCAGAAAGCTGTAGACCGCAAATATGATCTGAGGTCAAAAGCAGCCTGCAAAATACTCGATCCATATCCCAGACAAAGGCGGTTTCTTGAAAGTTAGAGTTAAAAGGACAAATAAGTCTTAGTCTATAAAATAGCCAAAAATGTACTTCAGCGTAAGACAAGATAGTCGTCGAATTATGGCACGGGATCAAAGGGAGATTACCCAGTCTACAAGCCTAGGCGGGTTTGCTTGCAGAGAGAAACTATCAGTTTCTATCACTCAATACTATTTGCGCGACAAAAGCCATTCAAGGGTCATTGCGAGGCTGACAACGCAAACTGCTACTTACTTGCCAAATGGCAGGCTTGACTGGTTATGTTACCGAGTTTGAGAAGTAGGTCTTTAAAGCCCTTGGCCACTACAACATTCTCTGTTACCAGTCGTAGTTCATCTGGGTCCACACCGGACCCAATACCTATGGCCAGGACACGGACGATTGCCTTCCGAAGGGGCTCGGAGGCCTCTTTCAATCCCTTGGCGTCCGATGCTTGCGTCTGTTGGCCGTCAGTTATTAATAGGGCAATATTGGGCACGCCCGGCCTCGCTTCAGGGAAGATTTCGGTTGCAGTTAATTTCAGGGCCTTGTCGATTCGCGTCACGCCTCTCTCGTAAGGTAGATCATCTACAGCTTTCTCGAACTCCTCCAAAGTCCCATATTGTCCGAATCGAGCTTGCACTGAGGCTGAGGTACTGTACAGGACCATCGCTGCCTGGGTCTGACCTGGTGCTAGGCCAAAACTCTTCGCTAGCTGTTTGACAAGGTGCTTCTCTTTTATGTAGTTGGTTCTTCCAATGCTTCCCGAGGAATCGATGATAAATGCCAGATCCACTGGAGTGTCACATGGCGGTGGCGCTAAGGAGAAAAAAATGCAAGTTTTTAGTAAGTGGCTGTCAAGGATTAGCCACGCGATGTATCTCCGCCCTTGAAACTGTATTTATAGCCTCCGAAGATGACAATTTTGTCACATTTGACTTGGCGTGGGGTGAAAAGTTTGGCTAAAATGTAGTCGAAGTGTGGTTTGTACTGAGGCTGATTTAATTGAAGCTGGAAAAGCTACTGTCTATTCAAAGGTTCCAGCATCATTTCAAAATGGCATTTTATGCATGCTAGAAAGAAAATGTTAAAGTAATTTCCAAACTTAAGAAGATAATATTATTCTGGATGTTGGAAACAGCTTTTTCGTCGAATTGACTCGAATGCTTAAGATAACGGCCAGAATAAAGCATCCGTGGGTCTAAATTGCCATGTTGTTGGAGAAAAAAAGTCTCAGAACTAAGTCGGTTAAGGACTGATAATATTTCACGTGGAACAAATCTAACGAAGCTCAAGGACACGTTATAAAGGCCTAGAAGCAAGCTGAAAGTGATAATCGTATTAAACATCTATTAATAAGGTAGACTAGAGTAGCTTAGCCTTCCCGCTCTGTGTCTGTGGCGCAAATTATCTCGTTCGACGTGGGGGAGGAAAAGGACTGGGTGGCGGAAGCGCCGTGACAGTAGCATTGCGTGACAAAAGGGAGAAATAATCTCAAGAGTTGACGATGCTGCCTATTTTGGGCATCAAGCGAAGTCGGGATATAAGTACTTTTGGTTTACTTTGTTTCATTGCGTTATTACAGTTTGGTTCAAAGCTTGCAGAGGAATTTTATCATACACGTAAAAGTACATTTGTAAGCCTGCAAGACTGTCACATGCATCACAATTTATCTTCTGTTTTAAAAGCTATCTTCGTAAAGCTATCTTAGCTGTTCGTTTTTTCCGTACTATTAAACGCGTATGTGATTGGTTGCTGTTCGTAGTGTACAATTATCGCACGACTCAACTTACCGGCTGCTTCACATATCTTCAGGCTGACATTTCTTCTCTCCAAAAGCAGTTGGTCATAAGAATCTACCTGCAGGATGTCTTCATCGCTACTCACAATTGATCGCAATTCTTGCTGATTGACTTCTGTTCCTACGTGAAGAGCGATCACCTTCACTTTTGCTTTTCGTAGCGGCTCGGAAACCACATGCAAGTCGTGTGTGTCAGGGGATTGCCTACCACTTGTTACAACGAATGCTATTTTAGGTATTCCTACGCGGGTAGTGGGAAACACGTCCGTAATAGCCACCTCAATGGCTCTATCTAGTCTGCTTTCTCCTTTTTTATGATGCATTTTAAAAGCAGCGTTCACAAACGAAGCAGTGTTGGCTGAATCTTCAAATCGAAAATGAACTGAAGCTGTGTCGCTATAAAGCACCAAAGCCGCTCGACTGTAGTTTCGCGAGATTCCGAAGCTTCTTGCGATGGATATTACCAGCGACTTTTGTTTCTCAAATTCTTCGGCGTTGATGTTGTCTGACGCATCCACCAGAAAGGCGATGTCCACAGCGTCAAGGCATGTCGGTTTTTCTATTGGTTCTGGGGAAGACAACGTTTATATAGCAATAAGTAAATTGTGTTCCGTCAGTCAAAATGTTGGGCGATTAAAGAAAATTGACTTGAATTAAAAGAAAAAAAGAAATAAAGAAATAAAAAGAGAGAAAGTAATGCAGGGCTTGGCTGTTATCTTTTAAAAAGTCAATCACAGCAATAGGCAAATTCTCTCATATCACTTTGTGGTCTTTTAGAGGACGGCAAAGACATGTGCTAAATAATTGTGTAGGACACATGCTGGGCGATTGGTTTTGCTCATTAGTGCTATTGTTTTGTGGCTTTCTCGTTACCATTTCCGTCGTCCTTGCTTAAGTTCTCTATTAATAGAACAAAGAGAGGACCCTCTCTTGATAGAACCTATGACATCCCAAGTACTGGACGCATGCTCTAACCAGTAAGCTGCAGTAAAAGCTCATGGTGAGTCTGGTTATTAGCTAAGCCGGGTCAAGAGAGGATCAAGGCCCCTTGGTCCTCTCTTGGCCGAGCACGTTCTTTTGGGACTCTTCTGGGAGAGGAATACACAGAATAGACGGTCTTCATGTTCTTTTGGGACTAATACCTATTTCAGGATGAACGGAAATCGAATAGCATTCTATTTATTCTACCTGCTTCCCTCACCCCTCCTCCCCCCCAAACAGCAGAATGAACGGAAAACGGTTTACCCAGAATAAGAGCAAATGTGTTCTTTTGGGAACTGAAATTCGATGTATTCTGTTATTCCTTCGCTAGAATATTATAACTCACAGCTCCTGCTGGCGTGACCCAGGCTTCTTTGAGGGTCTGGAAGTTAGGGTTATAATTATATCTAATCTTTCGAGCCAGTGGAAGTCTAGTCAAATTTGCAAGAACTCTGCTGACATGACTGAGCGTCTTCGCTATGTAATGTGTGGTAATGATGATGATTCTTACGACCGTTATTATGAAGCCCGATGTGATGTAAATGATGATGACCAGTGTGATAATGATGATGATGATTGTGATGCGTGTGACCGGCAACCACCTGTTAAGATATTCTTACCTGCTGCGGCGCAAACTGTAGCAGCGATGTCACGAATTTTAAACATCAAATCCTGAGAATCCGTTAACTGAATCAGGTCGTGGTGATATTCCACCATACCACTCCAGTCCTCCACATCAACACCTTTACCAACACCCAGAGTGACCACGCGAACGTCTGCTGTTCTCGAGGCTTCGAATACTCGTTTGACCTCTGAGGCATTTGATCCAGATGCTGGGCTCCCGTCAGTGAGAACTACAGAAAGCTTTGTTACTCCTTCTCTTGCTTTTGAAAAAACGTCGCTGTTTGCTGTCTTCATGGCCTCGTCTAGCCGCACCACCCTCTGTCCACTCCGATCCTTTGTAATTTTGTCAACGGCTTTTTCAAAGTCAGTGAAATTAGAGAATTGCCCAAAATCGGCTTCAACGCTAGCCTTCTGTCCGTAGGTTACAATCGCGGAACGCCAGTTTGCGCCAAAACTTTTCTTCATGATTTTTACGAAGTTCTTTTGTTCAGCAAAATAATCCTTGGGCGTGTTTCCAGAGGAATCCACCACAAATGTGACATCGGCAGGAAACTTACACGAAGGTGGAACTAAAAGAAATAATATTTCACTAAATTTATTTTTTCCAGTTCGGAAATGGCGCTTCCAGTTTAAGATAATGGGGCATCCCTAGAGATCCAGGGGCGGCAGCCTGGGCGGGACGACTTGTTCACCGGGGAAATTTGGACGAGCCAAATCAAAGAAGAGCAGTATTGCCTCTGGGAAGCTATTCTTGTCAGACAACTTTTAGAAAAGGTTAAATTTCGGCCTCTGATTGGTCAGAATTTTCTTCTGCTGTCCTTTTTTCTGCTTGCTATTATTTCACTTTTCCCTGCTTTCTTACACGATATTGCTTTCATTGCGTACAACAAATTCCGTTGAATTTTAACACATGGAAGAGGTTCACTCCCCTGCTGAAAATAAAGGAATTCTTACGTTTGTTGTCATTGCCTAACGTGTTTACTTCAATTTTGGTTTTACGACACTCACAAAGCGAAGAGGTCTGCGTGATTAAAATTATTAGGGAAGATATACAAAGTATTCTGCACCTACAAGAGAGCTTAAGCACAGACTTTCGTGAGCCACGGATGGCAACCGCAAGTCGAATGTTTCATTTTTTGGCGTGGTTTTGCTCCTCACTACGGAAAGGAAAAGCTCTTGTTGATTGTTGTGTTGACGTTACAAACGCGATGTCGTCAAAACGCTAAAAAAAGGGAAGAATTCAATTTCCGGCTTCCGTCCGTGGCTCAAAAATGTCTGTGCTTAAGTTTCCTAATATGCACTATGTTTATATCACTGACTGTCTAAGCTTTCGACGATAAGGTTATTGGAGGGGTGCGGGGAGTGGAGGGATCGAATTTTGTGGTCCTCGAAGTAAGATTGAGTTAAACTGTTAAAGGCAGACTCATTTTAAATTTGCAAAATTCACCTACTACTTTTCCTCGGCCCTATTCCACATCAGCGGAGAAGGAAATCAGAGAGATAGTATTTTTATGGATTTTATTCATTGGATGGCAGCAAAAGACAAACTTACGATAACCTTGTCAGGTTCGCGCGCTTTAAGAATCGGGTATTTACTTACCGGCTGCATCACAGGTTATCTTGGCCAATCCGACTGACTTTTTCATCAGGTCAGCAAACGACTCTACAATTAGGAGATCTGCGTCATTTTTCACCAATGGCCGCAAAGAAGCATAGGAGACTCCAGGGCCCACACCCACGAGGACGATACGAACACCTTTATTCCCCAGGGACAAGACAGAAGTCCGCCATGCTCTGTTTTTGTCTTCCTGTGCGTCGACTATAATGACAGCAATTTTCGCAACTCGTTTTCTTGCGTTTGGAAAGACCTTTAAAATGATATTGAAATGGCTTGACGCTAATACATAGTTGAAGTGTCAATGTTGTGAGAAACTGAGCCTTTAAACGGAACTCTACTCTTACAGTGAATTGAGGAAATAACGTGGCAAGTGTGCAAAAAATTGCGTGTAATAATCATCTATTTAACAATTATTCCACAAGCAAGCGTTGGATATGGTAGATAGCCAACGATACAGATAATTATATCATATCTCGCAAGTGCGAGTGGAATAATTGTTCTATCAAAAACAGTCAAGAAATATCATGCTAGATCTCGCTGATTTTGCTTCGCAAGAACAACCAAAAGACAATTTTAATTACGGTCTCTATTTTTCAAGCGTGATAAAATGGCGCACATACCATGGCCGTTGACCCAATCAAATCACTGGAATCCCACTATACAATGATCTACATTTTGATATATACAGTATTTCCAATTATTTAACGTCAATGTATTTCAATGATGAAAATTTCAAGCTTACGCGACAAAGCCCGGCGTAGCCTGCGTGCTGGCGGAATTGACCAGGCAAAGGCAAAAATTTGACGTCGGACACACCCGTTGACGCGGTGTTGGTGTGGCTTTGTAATAATAATAATAATGACAATCTTTAATGAGTAAACTTTTTCACTAAAAAGTGGTTTACAAAAAGGACCTCGAAAATTAAAAATTAAAAATTTACAATGAATAAAAATGCTAAAAGATGCTACTAAAAACTAATGTATCTTATGTGTAATACAAAACTTAAATCAATGAATTAAAAATCTGACGCTTCAAAATATTTACATTATCAGAGGCTCGTATAGTTTTGTCCAGCGAGTTAAAATCACTTACAGCATGATAGCCAGTTCTTTGTTTACCCCAGTTTCTTTTAATGGATGGAATTTTGAGGTTTGCTTTATTTGTCGCCAAAATATCGACACTGAGCGACAATAACATCATCTTCGAAGACTAGACCGAATGGTGTTATTGGTAGTTGTAAACCTGGCTAAGTTTACAGTTCGCCTCCATGTTTTTTTTTATCTGCAAGGGGACGACATTTCTAATTTTTGATAGATTTCCTGTATTCATAAAAGTTCATAGCAAGTTGCCACCTTGTCACGTAAGGTTACAAGTTCATCAGTCCCTGATATAGTGTTTTCACCCTCGTTAAACAGATCTATTTGTTTGTTCACTTTGTTCGTAGGCTTCAAACTTTGATCCTACAATTTCATATGACTTATTGCGTACCTTTTCCTCAGCAAGTTTCAGCGCTTCTCTTATATTGCCACGATTTCTTTCATATTTTAAAGAAGTAACAGCCTCGAGGAAGTCGTCTGTGGATGAAATGGAATCGATGCCCAAAGATGCATCCACTGAAGCCGAAAACCCGCCATACGTGACAATGGACGCTCGGCTTTGTCTGGAGGAAATACCAAACCCCTTTGCAACAGTCTTCACGGCAACCTTTTGTCTTAGAAAATTCGTTTCTAAAATTCCCCCGGAACCAAAAATGAACGCTAAATCTGCCGGAATGTGGCAGGGCTCCGGTTCTGCAAATCAATAAAAAAGCAGATTAACCACAATTAGTACAGTGCCTCTGACCTAACATAATTAATTGTAACTGATCAACATGGCTCGTTTTGCAAAGAACTTGTTATTCAATTTAACTAAGCACTTTTCTGAGGAAAGCTTCTTCGAAGAGAGGTGTGAATGATGAAATGTGTATATGGAGTTGAAAGAACAGTAGTTTCTACTTCAGAATGCATTTTACTCAATATTTTTGTGTGCTTATGCTCGACGTTTTTTATCACTTTAAGGCGTGGGGATAAAACAATCCTTGAGCTGATAAGGTCATTTGGTAAGCGTAACGAGAATCTAGCAATGGAATCGCTTTACGATAGCTAAACTGCTGAAATAATCAAACATTCGTTTCCACTCCCCACCGACAAAGCACCATAGTTTCTTTAGAAACAAAGCCCCCTTATCCATTGGGAATAAAGGGAATTTACCTGCCAATTCACATGTGGACTTGATCAACGAATTCACCTTCACCATTAAATCGTCAAAGTTCTTTGCCAGGAGAACATCCTCATCTCTTTCCACCATGAGTCGTAGCTCATCTGGATTCACACCTGAACCGATACCTAACGCCAGTACCTGGACGCCGGCCTTTCTTAATGGCTCTGACACTTCCTTGAGATCTTTTGTATCTTCTTCCTGGGTCTGCTCGCCATCGGTAATGACCATGGCGATTTGGTGGACGTCTTTACGGGCATAAGGGAAGACATATTTGCCGGCAATTTCCAGAGCTTTGTCGATGCGAGTTTTTCCCCTTTCGTGCCGAAGACGAGCAACAGCTTCCTGCGTGAGGCAAATTGGGACGCATAAGCAAATAGAGACCCTTAGTAGGTCTAAGTGTTTGTCTATTTTAGCACACATGTTGATCATATCCCACAAGCATCGTGTCTGAGCACACATTGACACGGAAGTCTTTGATGGAAATATCTCAAGACGCTGGACCTCAGAGATATAAGGGTCTCTTCATATGAGCCTGGTAGCGTCCGGCTAATGAGACGATTTTTGTCTTCTATCATATGGGAAATTTCAGCTCTAGTTTTACCGAGATGAAAAAGACGCGATTCATCGCTTTGACCGTCACTTCATTTGAAAGCTTGAGGAAAGCATCCGGCAGTTGTGAAGCAACCACAGGCCCGAAAATAGATACATCGTCTACATAAAGTTTTGCGATCTCTTCTCCGAGTTCTTACTACTGAATTCATTTATAACCGTCAAAATCACGGTTTTTATAGGCCATTTTTATTCGTGCTTGAGTATTCACATGGCGGGAAGATTTCCAGCCCGGTGACCAGGCTAGCCTACCTTCGTATATAAACACATCAAAATTGTGGCGAGACGAGGTCCTAATCCATCGTACATTTACCCAACTGGTACATTTATCCATGACTGAGAATGATGTATTCATCATTAAATGACACAGGCATACTCGGAAAAAAATCCTAGTGCCCCTATCAGGAGTCGAACCTAAGACCTGCCGATTACTAGTTCGGATGCTCCACCACTGAGCTACAGGGGACTTGTGGGAGCTAGGTTTGTTAGCGTTAAGATCGTTAGCGTACGAAAATACTACAAACGCTCCTAATTTCGCAGTAAATATGACTTTCAATGCCTCTTTTGGCTATATTAGGTTAGCAAGGTATTGTGGTAAAAAATAGAGCCGTCATCGTTTTCTGTACCGTGGATTACGCCTAATTTGACGTAAAATGCTCTCCGATGCACCCCAGAAAACTAGCGACATGAATGACGACTGCAAATCCCGGAAACCAGCGCGTGATTATCATCATGAAAAGCAATGCATTTCCCTAACAAAAACTCTACGTATTTTAAAATAGGTTTGCTGAGGTAACTTGCTTCGTGTCCCATCCAAAATGTTACAATATTGCAAAAAAGATTTACCGGGTGAAAATTCCAATTAACATGACATTTCTTGATCTGGGAAACTAAGGATACGTGAGGAAATTTCAATTTACTGAGTTTCTATCGAGATAGGGGGGAAGTAAATCGCTCCCTCCCTGTTAACCTCATCTGTTATGTATTCGTTTGCTTGGGGTATGCTTTAACTACGTTCTGCCGTGATTGATTTATAAAAATCGCGCCACTTTCTCAGCCAATGAGAAGGCAAATCAAAACCAATCGTGACTTGCTCGCACGTGTTTTCCCGCGCTTGGCGCCGGCTATATGGATTTGCTTCGAGTTCCGGATTGGTTCATTGCGCTGTTAACTTCTGTTATGATTGGTCAGAGTAATTACTTTGGTCAGTTACAACACTCAGTTGAAAACCGTTTAAAGACGACAGAACAGTTACCTGGAAAGCTCTTGTGCTTCTATGATCCCTGAATCTTATCTTAACGGACGCTGAATTGCTGAACAACACAAGCGCCGCGCGGGACTGTGTACTGGAAATCCCGAAGCTTGCGGCGACAGCGTTTATAAAGGATTTCTCTCTAAGGTAGTTTGTTCTTGAAATACTTCCAGATGAATCCACAAGAAAAGCAATATCTACTAGCGTGTCACAACTTGGAGTCTCTGGTAAAAAGAAACATGATTGAAAATTGAGATTAATGTACCAAATAATGCACTTCGGAAGAGGTAAGTGACCTTAAGTCTTATGAAGACATTTCTTTTTAGGGGGAGGTGGTGGTGGTGGTGGGGGGGGGGGGGGGTGTTGGAAGTTAGTTTTTAAAATCCATTTTTTCGATTGGTAAAGTAAATTGGCCTAAAGATTAAAATTAAGATTTTGAAAGGTTTTATCGCTTCCCCTCAAATATTTTTTTTCAAGAATAATAAAGTTCGATTTGTTGTCTTTCCGTTCCCCCCAAATCTTCAACACTTGATACGGCATTCAATTTTGCGTAAGGGTTCATTTTTTTTTCTGAAGTAAGCCACAATGAGCTCTCCATATGTATGAGCTTGGGTGGTGGCTGGTCGCACTACAGGTCACATCGTTCCCTGAGTCATTATATATTAAAGCAAATTAGCCCCATCTTCAGTCGATAGGGGTATTTTTCTTGTTATGTACAATACGCTAAAGTGAGCGTACAAAAATATCACTTGAAGAGAAAAAAGAGCAGCAAATCTCTACTGTGACCGTGAATTGGATATGTGTCCCTAATTACCATAAAAGTTTGCCAACTTTAGCCTTGAATTTCTCCAAGAATTATTAATCCTTTAAGAAGCCATATCAAACACTCGAAAGTGTGTTTCATCAGATATCTAAACACCTCGAAGTCGTTTAAAAAAACTCGGCTGCGCCTCGTTTTTTCAACCTACTTCTCAGTGTTTGGATATCTGATGAAACATACCCTCTCGTGTTTGATATATTACAACTAACCTTCAATCCCTTCACAAGCGGTCCTAATCAGTTCCTCGGTGGTCGCCAACAGGGTGTCAAATGTTTTTGTGACTATAACATCCTTCTCGCTGCTTGCGATCTGCTTGAGCTCATCCCTCTTTACATTTTTTCCTATACCTATGGAAATGATCCTCACGCCTATATTTTTGAGCCTTGAAGCTTCCCTATCGAGCGGTGTGTACCCCTCTGCTTTAGTCTGCTCTCCATCTGTAAGTACGAAGGCAATTTTTGGTGCCAGAAAGCGAGTGTTTACCCGTGAACGGAACAAGTCAAAATATGCACTTCTGAGGGCAAGGTCTATCCTAGTGTAGCCACGCTCGTGTCTCAAGCGCTGCACAGCTGCTTTAAACGTCTCTGCACTGGTGTAAGCTCCGAACCTGATAGGCGTGGATGCCTGGGTGCTGTAGAGGACGACAGCCACGCGGGATCCCGATGGAGAAATTTGAAACTTTGAGGCAAGGTTAGCCACAAATGTTTTCACTTTGCTGTAATCGCTGCGTCGGATGCTTCCTGACGAGTCCACCAGGAAAGCGACATCAGCATCAGGAAAACAGTTTTCTGTGTCTGTGAAAGAGAAAGAGATAAATATGTGAATGAAGCCACCAGATGCCCCCCCCCCCCGGGGGGGGGAACTCAGTCCCATATAAAAGTTGACTGGGTTTATCGTCAGAAATTTTGAAGAGAACCCCTAAAAGACATAGTGTGACTAGTGGTTTACTGAAAAACCTCAGTAGAAAAATTAAAACTAATGTTGTCCAACGTTTCGATGTTACTTCCATTATTAGCAAGGCTAATCTATTTGCATAAGCACAAAAGAAACAAAATGTCTTTATTGTTTTCACTCATTTATCTTCAAACCACGATGAAACAGTCACTTTGCCTTGATAATGATGAGAGTAACGTTGAAACGTCGGACAACACTAGTTTTTAACCCTAAAAGATACCAGAATTCTGTTTTATGGCTGTGGTCCGAACAGTTTTTTAACCTAAGAGGTACCAACCCTAAAACAATACACTATTAAACTGACAAATAATGAAGAAGCGTTCTCAAGTCGAATAACTCGGAAAAAGAATTTTCCGAGGCCCTCAACGGGAATCGAACCCATGACCTTCCTGATACCGGTTGGACGCTCTAACCACTGAGCTATCGGAGACTCATGGTGAGCGAGGCCATATACTAGGTTCTTATGGGTGACACATGTCCTGCTATACTGCAAGGCTCAAATATGTCCAAATGATAAATGTGGTTAAATGATAAATGGAATGGTTAAATGATAAATGGAATGGAATTATTCGACTTGAGAACGCTTCTTCATTATTTTCACTTTATCCAAGTCGCCATTCCATTTATCATTAAACTGACAGTTGACTGACATTTACTCTCTCTGATATTTTTCGGTTCAGTACTCTAAAAGGTACCACCAGATCTCTGACGGAAGTCATTTTAGATTTTAGCACCCTAAGGGATACCAAGCCACGAATTTTAACCCTTAAAAGGTACCACGATCACCACCGTCTTTTTAATGGGAGTCCCCCCTCGGGGCAGACGCCCTTGATGGTCTCTCATGGCAAGCCAGGTGACGTGAAACAAAGCAACAACGAAAGCACTTTATTCTGATACGTGACTGACCCACAAGTGACAAATGCTAATCTGGACGGGGCAGTCGTAACATAAGTAAAGAATTAAAAAAAAATACAATTAATTTAATTAATAAAGAGAAGAAGATAAATGACTATGAAAAAGGTAGAAAAGAGATAGAAAGAAGACTAGGGGCTTATTCTTATTGTTTCTTGGCAAAAGAAGCAACAATACTTTTAAGACACATGTTGACTTAGGACGTCTTCGTGAATCTCGACGCAACGGACCTTAGGAAGAGTAGATATCAATTTTATACTTAAATGATATTTGAGAGGTTAGAGAAAAGTTGTTCCTTGATCCTGTCATATTATATCAAAACAAAAAGGTTTCGTTTTCAGGATCAAAAATTTTTGTTGAAATACAAGCTTTCGATTCCCTCTCGGAATCTTTGTCAGTCAGATTTTGACATTTGCAATAATTGTGAAGATGTATTTATACGAATCTTCATCTTCCAAAACTCCGTTTAAGATATTGTGAGAAAGCAAATAATTAAAAAAAAGTAAAGGAAATCACAGTTTTAATTTTTAAGGTAGGGGTCACTGGCCAGACAAGGATAACAGTGAACTCTTTCTATTTTTTTTGTTTGTACTGTTATGTTTAATATTGGGCATGGTTTCCCCACAGCCCCACAAATAGCAATGCACACAGGAAACAAAGCGAATAAAAAAGCGATTAAAAATAGAACGCTTGACTACTACACTTTGTTTCTCAAGTTTTTTCCACAAGGATTGTGCCATAAAATTTCGATCTTTGGGTCAAAAAATACGGGGAGTCCTCCATTCTTGTAGCTTCTATCTTCCACCGCGGAAGGAATTAATTAGCCAACGACAACCTGATTAAGGGAAATTCTTCAGTTTAAGAATTTTTTAACCGTATTAAAACTGTGTATGAGAGTAATATTCCATATCTCCTGTTCCATATATATATAATTATAATTTATGGGAATATCAAAAATCTTTTTCTAGTAAGTTCTACCTTACCAAACCACTGCCACGTGGGAATGTTTGGAATGTTGGCCTCTGTGGAAACGGCCAACGGAAACCATAATCTCTGCAGTGGTAGTTTAAGGGTGCATTCCTTCGGACATTCCAATTATTCCTGAAAAGATATACACTAAAAGAGCTCATTTTTTCCATCCCAAGGTACCGAAACATATCGAAAGGGCAAAAATTTTAATTAGCAAAGAACACTACGATTTCCAGGTATTCTAAAGGCTTCTGCACACAGGTTGTTCAGTCTGGAATAACTTAAATTAATTTGAATAACTTGAATTGTGACCCACTTAAAGCCTAAGTAGGTTTGGAATTTGAATAACTAAGACGTCCCAACGCTTGGCATGGCACACAGCGTTTTGAAATCTATCCAGGTCATGATGTTTCACGATTTTGCAGCCCAGCTTTCACGGTCTTTCACTGATGAGTTTACGAAGTATTTTGTGAGGATTTCCCAGCTTACAAAAGTTCAGCGTCCAGGGGAAATTTAGAGCATGTCTAATTATTGTCTCATGCCCACCAGTTTGTACTCTTACAAAGCTTTCTAGTGCTTCTATGAGTCATTGAATGTGTATCAGGGCTAATTATTCCAGTCTGTTATGTCTGTTATTTGTTGATATTAGAAAGATCACATCAGTAGGTTAAATATTGTCTGACTCAAAAACGGCGTATCCCCATACCGACATCTGGTTTTCTAATAAAAAGCGATAACCTTCTATTAAATCTCTACCGACTTGGCGAAGGTCGTACCTCGGAACTTCCTAAAAAAACTGTTGGTCACACATAAGTAGAATTTCTTCACGGTAAAGAACTGAGAACTTGCAACAGTGTTTCTCGGACAAGTGATTTTCACGAAGAGCTGTGTTAGAACAAGTTCTAAAGATTCAGCTTAACTTTGCATGAAAACAAAACATGTCTTTAATGAACAGAGTTATAACAACAAACAGACAATTAGGTTTGTTGTTTTCAGAACACCGGTCTTCATGATAAAGGAAGAGGTGAATGTAAAAAACTAAAGAAGGTTTGTTGTTTCCGGTGAAAACAAAATGAGCTGAGGAACTGATCGCACGTAATTTTACCCCAGCAGACTGGGTACTATAGTAATTAGTATAAAGTAACAAACTGTTTGCTTTAATTTGTACGAAGGATAGCTTAACACAACCAGAATGGAAATAATAGAACTTTTTTTAACACAAGACACCAATAAGAATGAACATTTCTTTTATCATAAGACACTGATAATTTTTAAAAGAATAACCAATGCGATCGCGAGAACGTAGGAGAAGGCCAAAGGCTTTCCACCATCTTGTAACTAGATCAATTCAAAGAGATGGCCCCTTAACTTGTTCTTTTTGACAAATGATTTGTCCTAGTCAGTTTATGCCAAGAAGAACGTGGCTTGGCTGCGAGTGTTGTTCGCACGACACGTCGTAATCCGTTAGGATATTATATATTGGGTTTGCAAATTCTTAACTGTAGCAAACTTACCCTGTCCAACCGCAAACTGTTCAAAGGCTGCAAGCAATGCCACCATGAAAACAAACGAATTGCTTTTGTCTTTCATCCTTGGGCAGTTCCCAGCGTGTTCATCAGAAACTGCTAACGGGGGATCTTTTGAAGACACTACTCTTCGACTCGCAGAGAAGGGTTAAAAAGATCACAGACCGAGCGGAAACAATAAATAATCCCGCAAACTTTTCCAGATGGTCTTGACTCAGTGAACTTTTTTCTCTTGGCCGCGGTTTTTTAAATGAGGTTGTGAATGTACCACAAATGCCGTGATGAGAGTGTTGCTATTGAAAGATTGTAAACAGGTCTGCTGTCTAAAGCTCACGCACTGACCAAGTAGTCTCATGTGCGCGGTCAGATGATTAATAGCCCTCTGTTTAAGCGTTGACGTTTGTAAAAATGATTGTTATCAGACAGTAATCTTTTTTTTTTGCCAGGACATACACCAAACCCGGAGGGGGGATTTCCATATAAAATTGACGGAGGTGATCCTCGGAAATTTTGAAAAGAACTCCTAAAAGGTACCAGAATTATGTTTTTTGGGGTGGCCCGAAAATATATACCTGGTCTAAGCTCTGACAGAAATCACTTTAGATTTTAGCACCCTAATGGGTACCAAACCACGAATTTCAACCTCTAAAAGGTGCGACGATCACCCCCGTCACTTTTATATGGGAGCCCCCCCCCGGGACACCAAAGCCCTTGAACTTCGAATGTCTGTGGTTGTAAAAGGACCTCATGACGTTGACCATTGACACCATTGCACAACAAAATAAACACAAACATTTGCGAGGCTTTACGTTTTATATTGGTGCAACCTTAAGCCCTGTTTACACAAGCGCTTTCGATCTCTGATCCTTCATTTAATCCCTTAACCAGTGTGATAGTCCGCTCATGCTGTGTTTGTACATGTGAATAACTACATGTGTATCACTTTTTTCATTTGGTTGCATGCCACAAAGGCCGATGGTCGGGTCTGATTTGCTTAGAAGAAAAAATACAAACTGCGCTCTATTTGGTGTATACGCCATTTGTGGAACATATCACCCGTTAGGGAGGGGAGGCAATGTGTACGAGCTGATATAGGAACGGTCTATAAAATGGTATATATTTGAAAACTATTTCCGTCTTGGATAGTGTGACACTTTCCTAAACCCTTACATGAAATAGGATACTCTTGCCGGTGGTCTGAAGTAGGATGTGCCGGGACTTAATGGTATAGATTTGAATTTCGTCTCCGTTATAGAGCACTTCATGTCCATGAAACATTATAGTTTTGCTGTTGGACTGATGTGGGGTGTAAGTTTTTGTCGCTGAAAAGAAGTTAAACCGGAATTACTGGAATTAGAACATAGATTTGAGTTAGTGTAAGACTCTTTGGTGCAAAAGAGGAATTACTGCCCGTTATTGCGGGAAACCATCGTACAAAGTCTACAAACGTCGTTCTCCACAATTCTCCCCAACCCCCGGAACTACACATCTAGAGAATAAAATGAATGATTTCTGAAACAGTAATAGTCTGTAAACTAAAGACAACTCAGGGAGTAAACTCAGCATGAAATTTTATGCTTCGGTAGACAATGATTAATTGATATACACATATACAGTACAGCCAATCTCCAATTGAGAAAAGGAAACCAACGGACTTACTACGTAGTTAAATAAATTTTTTGAGAAATTTTTACTTGCTGAATTCCATGTCAGCAGTTTGACCGGAACATGGATTTTTTTTGCATTACAACATATTTCAGGCGGATCTTTCGTAACTAGCTGCGATTCTTCATTGGGGTCAGTAACAGGTGGTCTCGAAGGAGTGTTGGTCACTTGCCATGAATTCAAATTCGACGAGTCATTGTCTAAGACTAATTCAAAGGGAGCAGACGGTCATTTACCCTGGGTGCCAGAGGTTATTTTTTTCGTTTGAAGGAGGGAAATTACGCCGTGAAGTCGCTGCAGCGAGGCGCGAAGCGCCGAGATTTTTATCAACGGGCTTCGGAGCTAGGGTAATGATGATGTACGTGAGGTGCCACAGTTGTAACTTTTGGGAAAATTGGCAATTAATTTTCGAATTAACGTGTCAGTTATCACACGATTAGGCGGTTAATTTAACATACAAACTAGCCTGGGAAAAGGAGATGCTTGGCATTGTTACAATGATACACAAATAAATTGTTTCGTGAACATCAAAAATACAGTTGCTTTATGACTAAATTCCATAGAAAATATTGCTGTCACAGGTGTTGAAACAAGTTGTAACAGCCCAATTTGTAAGCGATATTTGTAGTTCCAAAAAACCAAATACATCCGCCTAGTTAAGAGTGAAGGTTGTACCCTGAAGATCACTCATCGTAAATTTGGAAAATCACCAGTTTTCATGTAATTGAGTTATCGTCTTCCATTGCGTGACCAAAGCATCGCGTGTTCGCAACGTGACATGTTCCCATGCAAACATTTTCCTCTGGAAGGTGAACACGCTAGCCTTTACTGGGAAATTCCAACATCGCCTGATGTTTGTTTTTAGATACGTCCCTTAATGGATAATCCGATCACTTGAAGTGTTAGCCGATAAACTTTTCCAGTCAATGACCTTACTGATGTACAATACGACAGACGCATCTGAAAAAAGAAAAAAAATTTGAACTTCGACATTCCAAACAAGACAGTCGGTTTCTACATATGTTGTCAATTTATTTCCCTTCAATAAAAGGGTTCTTGGATGACTGGGGTGATAGTCTTTAGCCTGCGTAGTCGTTTCCGTTTCCTTCAAGCTAAGCGGAGTAAGCGCACGAGGGCATTGGGCAAAAAGGAGCAAAAAAGTAGGAGCGGGGGAAGGCGGGGTTTCTTTTCCTTCCCCGCCCCTCCACCCCCCCCCCCCCCCCCCTGCTACTACTTTTTTCTTCTTTTTGCCCAATACCGTCGCGCGCTTGCCCCGCTTGGCCTGAAGGAAACGGAAACGACTGCTATGCAGGCTAGATAGTCTTGAAATCTGGTTGTCGTGTTTTATTCGTTACGAAACTAAAATAATAGCATTTCTAAGTTCTGCCACTTTTGTACAATTCCTTAATTGGAAGTTAACGAACTGATAGCTGAGAAGGCATTTGGAGAATAGACAAAAATGGGAAAAAAATTTTTAGACGCTTTGAGATTGCTTCTAGTAGATTCTGAGAGCCTGATATCGTAGTTAAAGTTATAATCCTGTTACTGAACATTACATACCTGAAGATAAATTTTAGCCACAGGGTTCAGTTGTCTGAGAGTTCATTAACGATGTCAACCAGGATTAACTATTTATCTTGCCCAAAAAAAGGGAAAAAAAATACAACAGTTCCGACTGTAACGATGCTTCTGATTTGGAAAGAAGTCAAAGTGAAACTATCCTAGACATCTAATTAAAGTACCATTCTATCTGACAGACGTTTTCATCAAGATGCCGGGGCCCAGTTGTTCAAAGCCCGGCAAGCAAATCCTGTGTTAATGTGAACTTTGATTCGGATCGATGTGTCGGACGTAAGAAAAGACAGCAACAAAATCCTGCAATAAATCAGTATCATAACCGCACAAGCAACAAGCAATATGCTTTCTTTTGAAAGGTGAATAACATAAAAGCTTAAGAGAGTGTACATAAGATTGTTATCTAAATTGTGTTCGACGAGTAAAATCAGGGGCCTGTATATTAATAAAATCAGGGATCGTTTCACACAGTCACAGTATGTTGGAGTCTAATATTTTCGTAGAAAGGTCGCAAGAACGGCTAAGAGGAAACAATTATGGGCGTGTGAAAGCTCAAGACGTGCACTGAGTGATAAGGAAAACCAAATTGGTCTTGTTGCACTTGCAAGTCCAGATGTACAATTCAATGTCAGGCCCGTAGCGAAAATATATAATTAAAACAAATCAATGTTGAATTCTGACACTGCAAGTGCCTTTTCACAACCTTTAATAGTCTGTTTACTACCTGTCAGTTTCCTTCGCTAACAGGCACTCCTATCTTGTAAATCGGAAATAAGAATCAAAATGGATTGAAATCAACGAATCTGAACCTGTGAAAGCTGTCGAAATAAACTACTTGTTTTCTAAGACATCCGCTCATTTTAAGCAATACAAATGTCCTTAGTTTATAACAATTTAGTGTTCCCGCATTGTCACACAAAAAAGCCACACAAATATGTCCTCAAGACCAGAGGAAAAAAATTCTCCTGCAGTCGGATTCTTACTGCCCGATTCCAAATTTAAAAAGAGAAAGAAAAATTTGTCGTCGTTTGTCTACGTCCTCCTTCAAACATGAAATTAGGAAACTTCACGTAGTAGTCCACGTTAAAGAAAAGGCAAAAACATGTACAGTCGAACCCCTTTATTACGGACACTAAGGGGACAGAGATAAGTGTCTGCATTATAGAGGTGTCCGTTTTAGAGAGGTAGGCTTTATATGGATTTCGGTCTCTCAGGGACCAAGTGAATTGTCCGTAATAGGGAGGTGTCCGTATTAAAGAGGCGTCCGTAAGGAGAGGTTTCACTGTACCTAAGAGTGTGATCCATGTGCAAAGTTATTGTTTTACTTACTAAATCTACCGGGTTTTTTTTTACGTTCTCGTTGCATCTTAAACTCCCAAATCAGTCTGTTTTTGAGTGACGGGAGGTAGTTTTGTTTCACCATTTTGCTAAGCCTCCTCAGTTGTTTTAGCCTTGCTACGGGCCTGAATGTAGATGTGTAGGCCAATGCAAGTGCAGGACTACGCAAAGAACACCTGCGAATATAGCCCGCACTGCAGACGGGCTTTAACCCCCACATTTGTGATACATCTAAGGATTTCTGGGTTTCGGTGATAGAATGGTTTAAAAGAGCATAGTTTTGGTGTCAATCATCTAAGTGCATTAGACATAACATTTGGACTTACAAGTAAAGAAAATTTATTATTAAATCATATAATTATTCTAGGTAAACATGTAACTTGTCAAAGTGTAAAATTACAAGTATAAATATAAAACCCACTTCGACGCTGCTGAAGGCCAAAATCCGTTCGTCTTATAAAATAGAAAGTTTCATAGCGGAAAAAATAAGGAATTAGAAATTCACAAGAAAAAAAATGGCAAAAGCTGCTTCCTTTCATTGACAACGTTTAATCACCAATATTCCATGACTTAGTACTTCAGTTTTAGTTTTGTACCCGTTTAGTATGGAAGCATTCTTAAGTATTATATGGTAATGTACCGTATAATGTATAATGTATAAGAAATTTTAATGTATGTGTACAACGCTTGTTAAATAATAATAATAATAATAATAATAATAATAATAATAATAATAATAATAATAATAATAATAATAATTATATGAAAAACAGCGGTAAAAATAGTCAGAGAAATATAACAAAATGAACTAAGCATCGCTTTTACAAATATGATTGGCCCTATCCATGTTCATCAAGTAAGTAAATGTTCTGACCTTAAACTGTGCAAGTGTTCTTAGCTCACGTAACTCTCTTGGTAGTTTGTTCCAGACACTCGCAGCCGAGAACTTAAATGAAGTCTGACCACATGTGGTCTTAACTAGTGGTAGATCAAAAATATTGAATAAAGTGTAGGAAAAAAATGCAAATGCAGGGCTACGCGAAAAACAAGTGTGAGTATAACCTGCGCCGCAGAAGGACTACAACCCCCACACAACGAGATTCTGGTACCTTTATTTGAAGGATTCTTTTTCTTTTCTTTATGCCAGGAAAGTTCCCCCATTCTCGGTGGACTCAAGACTAAAGGCGCGTTTTGTTTTTCTGTGTATTCTGCAAAAGGAATACACTGAAAAAAAATTTATGTTGTATCTGTTGCACAATAACGAAAAATATCTAAATAGCCAAAGTAAAGAATCGAATTCATGTTAATGTTTTAGAAGAAGGATATACCTGAGTAGTTTTTCGAGGAATTCTGATTTTGGAATATCTGGAATATGTCCAAAAAAAAAAAAAAAAAATAACATAAAACAAACTCTAGCAATTAAATACCTCACCCGGCTCTTCACCAATCACTGGCAATGTTGATGGATACTGAACGAGAACCGAAACATATTCACCTAAACGCTAAATTTCGGCCGAATTAATCAGCTTTTGAACAGGAAATCCATCCTTCTGTATAATACTCGTTAATGTATCCAGACCAGTAACAGTTTTGCCAATGCAATTTTATAGTAACTGGCTGATTGAAAGGGCTTAACGCTAGAGGCGCTACCAAAATTTGGCTTTTATACTGAGTTGCCTACGGTTTCTGCCGGTGTAACTAGTAAATGCAAGTCGTTTGTGTATTATTTACTTGCTTAAGGTCAGTTACATTTACGTTCGTGCGCATGCAACATTTATGCCACAGTGGAAATCCAGACCTTATTTCAGAAACAAATTTATCACTTGTCCGAGCCAAGCTAGCAGTTTCAGACTAACTTTAATTTTTCGGAAAAATGAAAAATGCTCTGCCTACAGGGTACAATTATCATCCAAACTGGTTGTGATTTTGTTTTGAAAATATGACCTGAAGTTAGTCCCTTTTCTTGGTTTACTGCCAAGAGTTTGACCAGGTGTACATACGAGGGAATTCATTACAACATGGGACTTTGTGACTGTTGCCAAAATAAAAGGTCAGGCTAATACAGAAGCTAGACGTCTTACCGACTTCAAGCTAAAAGGCGCAATATCAGTGCTGCGTATAGAACATTTGTTGGTCTAGCAATGTTCGAACCCTTAGCAGAACTACATGTTGGATGAATGTTTGCCTTTCGATGAAAATCTTGTTCTTTTGCTAAATGCTGAAAACAAAGCGCTGAAAAGTAGGTTTAGACGTGCCCTTAACATTGCCACCGAATAAACGCTTGGACGTGTTTCCCAACAACTTGACGTTCCAGATTGTCTAGCCGAGGCTTTATCTGCGTTTGATTCATTATAGTTTAGGAGAACAATGTATTTCGCTGTGATTGCAGCCTGATTCTTAGACGCTTATCGATCATTCGCTTAAACCTTCTTCCACTTAATAGTGAAACGATACCAGGGGCGCTTTCCATTTGACAAAACCGGTTTAACCGGTTCATTTCCATTTTGTTGTCGTCTTGAGTTATCATTGCGCCATCAAGTACGCTTTTCTTTGATCAACCAATGAGACTGCAAGTTTGGAACGGAATGGAAAATAGCCAAGCCTTTGCATTTGACACGGAAAGTTTTCGGGTTTCCACCCAAAAATTTTGGCCAAATGTAAAGCGCCCCAGTTCTTCTTAGCAAACCTAAGGATACTGAGGTCGAGAAGTTTATGAGTTCTGACTTGTTGGAGGTGGGTTTCCACCGGGGTTCAAGTTAGGTCGCGTTCAATTGACCGTATTCCGGAATAAGAATAAGCGGAATAGCTGTTAGATTTCTCTTTTTAAGTAAATTTGGAAGACATTTCTACAAACGTTTGCTGATAAACGATAATTTAAGAGCCTTTTTGTACTCCGGCAGGGTTTTCGGTAGCATTTTAATGTACCGGATCAGATTCAGCACGAAAGGCGCGAACGTTGAGTGCCGTAGGCATGAACTTCTAGGGGGATCCCAGGGCATGCCCTCTCCGGGGGCCTTTTTAAAATTGGACTCTCTAAAATTCAATTTCCCTACATTCCCTGGACTGGATTGGTTAACTGGGAAGGTCTTTTAAGGCATTAAAAAAAATTTTCACAAAACATGAAATATTTGATTTGGCAATTATAATTAACAGTTTGCGCGCAGTTGTCCGTTTTTTTTGGTAGATTCCAAAACGGATTCCAATCGGAAAGAGTGTGGGATAATCCTGGATATGACAGATGGTTTACCTATGGTAATCAAAATAGTTTTGGAGAGTCCAGTTGTTGCATGACTCATCAGGACAATCAGTTTCATTACTGAGGCTCTCTTAGTGATTTTCACACTGAAGAGAAATTATTATTTGGTGTGTGAACTACTGTGTGAACCGGGTGTGAACTACCGGACGTTACAGGTCAAACAATCGGAGGTTGCGTCCGGCGTCCGGCCTGAAACGAAACCCCTGCTCCAAAAACCTGTTATCGGGGATTTCTTGTCTTCATTGCATGTATTCTTTTTCCGGAATAGGGTCAATCGAACGCACCCTTAAACTCTTGTACGTTGAAATACAGAGGTGTTCTCAATCAGTTGCTTTTCCTACAGACTAAAATAAGAGATAATCCTTAAATTCGATCGGTGCTTACCATAAATAAACCCGTGCTTGATACGGCAATACAATATTGGGAATTTACATAGCTGAGACCGGCCTTCTAATGAATTCCCAGTGAACTCATAAAGTTCCCCAGCCTGCATGTATTCCCGCCCGTTGGTTAATGAAAAACAATGAAGTCTGCGAGCTCTTGTACTTTTAATAAGGAATGGCTAATGCAACACACACACCAAAAACTACAATAAGAGAATTTTAGATATTTAAGTTAATGCCAGAGATCATCACGGTATGATCTCTTAATGGTAAAGACTGTTTCTCTCCATCCATCTCAGCTCTCTTGCGCCAAGGTCCTGAAAAATGTAACACAAACAAACTTGTATACTTGCAGGGAACGAGCATATATATATATATAAGCAATTCAAAAACTCATTAATAATTGTTAGAGAATTCAAAAAGGTTGTTCCTTGATCCTGTTATATTGTATCAAACAAAAAAGTTTCGTTTTCAGGATCGGAAATTTATATTGAAACACAAGCTTTCGATTCCGTCTCAGAATCTTTGTCAAGTGGTGTTGGACGTTTTGTCACATGATTAAGGTGATAAAATATCACGTGACAAAACGTCCCGGTAGATTGGCAGGAGCTCGTATCCAACGTCGCGATTCAACGTCGGAGCCTGGCAATGAATTTCAATAGCCTCTCTAATTCTTCTTTTGAAAGTGTCGTTCTTCCTTACAACAACTGACGAGGAAGAAAGATCGAGCGCGTGCCTCGTGTTCCTTAGGTGGTCACCCACTGCAGTTGTCCTACACTACTTGACAAAGATTCCTAGACGGAATCGAAAGCTTGGGTTTCAATATAAATTTTCGATCCTGAAAACGAAACTTTTTTTGTTTTATTAATAATTCATAAGCTCATTGACCTATCAAATGGTCGATAAAACATCATGTGCAGTGGTTTTAAACCCCGGTAAAACCTCCTCCTTATTAGTATGCGGTGTTTAATGTTTTTCTTGTATGCTAATTTCCAACGTTTACAAAAGCATCATTGTTAATAACTCTCTTGACACACGCTTTTCCAGGAATGTTTTTGAAGCCGTTCAAAAAACTCGCAGCACGTGTTTTATCGGGGTCTAAAACCTCTCGGCTACACCTTGTAGTTTTAAATCCCGATAAAACACTGCTGCTCGTGTTTTAAAGTTTTACAAAAATTTCCTGCTATATATTATATGAAGTAACTGAGTAAGTTTATGGCTAATTATTTGTTATCATGATACAGTTCTATAGAATGCGTTTGTTGCAAAAGTTCGCCATCGTATCAACTTTGTTAGAGAACACATAGTCAACGGTAACAATTTACCATGGTCCACATCCTGCAACCGCAAACTTCATTTCCGACCCAAAATGTATGAAGGTTCTTCCAGTTCCCGTTAAATTCTAGAGACACATAATCTGTTCTGGCATTCGACGGCTATAGGCCAGGTGTGAAATTCTCAAATTTTCTTATCCTTCTTTTTTTTTTTTTTTTTTTTTTTTTTTTTTTTTTTTTTTACAGATTGCTGGTTGTTTTTAACTCAATGTGTTTCTTAATCTTGTAAAACGTTTAATATTTTGCTTTCAAACTTATCAAAATTTGAATTTTTGGTAATGAATTTTGTGCATGTAAAATAATCTTTTCGGTAGTTTGAGAAACACGCGCCAAGCCAGGCCCAGTGCTTCTAGGCAAACTATCTCCTTTAGCACATCTTCAAAAACTCGTTAATAATTCATAAGCCCACTGACCTATCAAATGATCGATAATACATCACGTGCAGTGACTTTATATCGATAAACCTCCTCCTTATTAGTATGCGGTGCTTTGACAGCTGATAAAACACTCCTCATTAGTAAGCGGTGTTTTTCTCGTATGCTAATTTCCAACGTTCACAAAAACATAATTGAAAGCTTTTCCAGAAATGTTCTTGAAGCCGTTCAAAAAACTCGCAACATGTATTTTATCCGGTCTAAAACCACTCGGCTGCGCCTCGTGGTTTTAAACCCGATAAAACTGACTCCTGCTCGTTTTTTAAACATTATTTGAAAAACTAGACGGTTTTCTTTAGGACAATGCTAGTTCAAACTTCGGAAACAATAGAAAACTAATCCTTTGTGTTTTCAAAGGGGCAAATATGTCGCTTAAAGTACAAAATAAAAGTCAGCTAACATTTTCGGAAGGTCTACGGCGGCTCAGAAATTCGGGGAGTAAGATCCGTTCTTGTGACTTGAATTTTCAGCTAAAGAATACGAATAGATCTGACTCCGTTAGCACAGGAAACAATATTTTAAATATTTCGCTCAATGCAAACATTCTCGTTGGGTGCGTGTCTCTTTCCTGCCAAATCACGAACGTCGATCATTCTCTAATCCCCACTGGTCGTCCATTATTGTCATCAATTCGAATATCCGAGTTTAAATTCAAAAAGTAAACAAACAAGCACCGGTTATTAGTTCAATATAACACAATTTCTTTAATCCGAAGCATTCTAGGTAGCTTAACCCTTCAACCCCCAATTTCCATGTTTATTCTCCCTGCAATCGAGTTCCCTCTCCAATCACGAGATGGATTTGTTTTAAGGTAGCCCTGCTGAAATCATCGGCCACACTTTGTAAATAGGCAACTTGTATGCCTCCCTGCCAGATGGGATTGTTACGAAATTTCTGAGTTTGTTATATTTGTTTTTACAAGGCCTCGATGAAAATTAATCAGTGTGATTCTGGCTACCCTGTTCAAATAACGTGTTTATTTATTAATTTAATTTATTTATTTATCGGGGTTTAAAGTATTAATCGCTTGTAAAATTTAGATTGTTATCATTTTTAAGTAGGCGTTAAAGGTTCCGTTGCCAGCTTTGGTTGGTAACCCAGTACTATTTTCGGCGGTTTTATTTCCAAGCCGTTTAACGAAGATTGGAGGTTAAGACCTCTTCCGGGATTGTTTAAATAATTTTTCAAGAATGCTACCGTTACCGAATAGTGCATTCCCGTAAGTTTACTTTGAAGAGGTACGTGATATCCTGGTCACGTTACGTTTTTCTGTTTCTTGAATTGGCATGTTTCTAAGCCATTAAGGAAACAAGCGACTGAGAAAAATAAAAGCACGGAATTTATACGCGGAATATATATTTGAATTGATACCAGACATGACAACCTTTGGATGGATTGCAAAACTTCAATTTGGTTTTCCGTGCGAGCGACAGAAATAGAATAATCCAATTTACATGAAAATGCGATCTAAGTATTATACCCTCACCCACGTTGCTCAAAAGCTAATAAAAAAAATAATCCGACATAACAAGGTGACAAAATTTTTCATCCCTACTATTTTGTTCCTGGGACCCGTTCCTCCCCCTCCCAATGCTTAACTACATATACATAGACGCAGTGTTGCCCAGAAGAGTATGGTTTCAGAGCTTTTTGACCAGGAATTGAGTGTGGTTTTGGTCCGGCGGAGAACTATCTTATACAACCTTAATTAGTATGTGCCTCCTAAAGTTGTTGTATGACTCTAGAGTCATTGTGTGTTTGTCTGAGAATTTACCGGTAGAGGTTTTAACCATTTTAGTATAAAGTCTGAAAATAGGTAAAGACTTTAAAAACAGGGTCTGAAAAATTTCACAGGTCAAGAGTGAGAATAGGCTAGAGCTGCTGGGTCTGAAAACGTGTTTTGAAAAATCACATATTATGGTTTGAAATAGGATCAGGGTTTGGATAACTAGCCGGCACAGTCTCTGAGAAAAACCCGCGGGGTCTTGTGCTACTTAAGCATGGCCTAATTGGTATTGTTTTTAAGACAACAATCAGAGCGTGTACATTGTATTCTAGTCTGAAATAAGACCAGCATTTGGAGAACCAAATAGAAGCGAACAATTTTCCTCGAGCTTCGATCTCGGAAATCTGTTCGCTTCTAGGAGCTGATAATGTCCGTGGACAAATATCAGTACACGTTTCGCAGTTCCGTATTTCCCAGTGTCAGTCGGTTGGGCCATATTGGGTCACGTGATGCATTTTGACCAATCACAGGAAGCGAAATGTTTGATCAGTTAAGACGATATTGTGCAGTTTTGAGTTGAGTATCCAGTGTAAATCGCGCGTCCCAATGAGTAGAAAAACCATATCCAATTGTTACTTGCTCGCGCGCGTTTTCCCGCGCTTGGCGCCGGTTACATACAATAACTTGGATTTCCAAGAAGTCCGTTGCGCTCTATGCGTATGTTGTGAGATTGGCCAGAGTTATTACTTTTGGTTTAACTAAACTCAAGAAAAGCGCTCTTTATTTATAGCTCAAGTAAGGTGTGATCAGCCGTGCAGAAATACGTATTCACTCTTTTCTGACGCAGTCGTTGCTTTCGAGGATCAATTCCTCAGAGGTTAAGGTTAATGCTTCAGTAAAATAAACTTTCCTACCTCTCTAGATATTACAGGCCTTCGACACGAGCTCCCTTTGTAACCTGTCGATGTCATCAAACTCCTTTTCAGAGATAATGTTATCGGCGCTTCCAGTGACAGTCTCCAAGTCCCTATTTTGAACATTTTCTCCGAAGCGAACTGCTAGCACCTTAACCTGTTGACCCTGCAATGGCTTAACGGCGCGGTGGAGCGGGATATATCCGGGATCCTTGGACTGTCGTCCGTCCGAGACAAGGACGAGGACCTATGAGAAGAAAAACAGTGTAAACTGAAAGATCAAATAAGACACATTTGGAACATGGCCCCACTAGCCTGTAGGGCCTTACTGAATAATATTATGGTGACGTGAGCTCCCTGGTAAAATAACATTAGGGCTACATGGCAAAAATTAAAAAAAAAAAAAAAAAAAAAAAAAAAATCGACTGTGTTTACCTCCTCTTCTCAAGTCGGATGAATGATAGTCTCACTGGGCTTTTACGTAGACCGTCCCTCATAATCCACCGTACCAAAAAAGATGCTCACCAAAATATAAATATACGAAGATCGTATATATACATCCGTCGAGTGTTCCTATTTCTTTTAATTTCGAACTCCAAAAAACGTGAATTTATATAATTGAAGGTGAGGAGAACCTAAAGCGAGCCGTGAGAGTACCCCACATTTGAAAGTTTACGACCAACGACCGAGTGACATTTCCTCCATATTACGATAACTATTTCATTGCGCATGCGTGAAAGTTTACGACAGATCGACCGAGTGACATTTACCCCACATTACGATAACTCGTTCATTGCGCATGCGTGCATTCACGAAAACGCAAAACTACACAATTTTACTGAGAAACTGAAAGCAGCGAGCGGCAAATATAGGGTAAACATTGTCATGTGCTCATATCTGCATTTTATCGTTTGCCATAAACGTATTTCTAAATCTCTCTAATTTTATCACAAAACAGTTCTAAACGATCATGATTTACCCCCATATGTGTTTACTCTAAAACCTACCCGAGGGACTCCTCTTCGTTTGTTAATGAAGAGATCCTTTGATGCCGCTTGCAAAGCGTGGTCTATTCTCGATCTTCCTCCCTGAAACGGTAGTTCGTCTACAATTGTCTGGAACCTGTCAAAAGTCATCCGCCTGAAGTCATCAAAATCGACGAATAGTTTCGGAGTGTCACTGAAGCTTATCAGACCCAACCTGGTCTCTGGCGAGGAATCGGCGAGGCGCCTGGACACGAGCTTCACGAAATTCTTCTCTCTGGAAAAGTTGTCCAGTCCCACGCTCCCAGAAGCATCTACTACAAATCCCACATCTAGGATCCCTTTACAAGGAGCTGCTATGGTGAGATCTGTCGGGAACAAGTGCGTAAAAACAATTATGATGGACAATGCCACCCACCCTCACATACCCTCACATTAGACTTGATTAAACGACTCAAATCGTTTAAGAAATTGAATCTATAAGTCAACGTCAAGATCTGTTTTTAAAGTCAATGAGCTCTTTCACTTGTTTGGTTTGCTAAGTCAGTCAGTCAGTCAGTCAGTCAGTCGTCATTCATTCATTCGTTCATTCATTCGTTAGTTCGTTCGTTCGCTCGTTCAGTCAGTCAGTCAGTCAGTCATCCAGCCAGCAAGCCAATCAGTCAGTCCGTCAGTCAGTCAGTCAGTCAGTCAGTCAGTCAGTCAGTCAGTCAGTCAGTCAATCAGCCAGTCAGTCAGTCAGTCAGTCAGTCAGCCCGTCAGTCGCTCAGTGAGTTAGTGAGTCACACAGGCAATAAGCGCTTTCGTTCGTCGTCGCCATTGGTTTGTTGTTCGTTTGTCCGCCCGCTCGCTCGTCCAGACAATCAGTAAGTTGGCGAGTCAGCGAGTCAGTCAGTTACTCAGATATTCAGTCAACCAGCTAGTTCCAAGACCAATGACTTCACTTCTCATTCAGTTGCATCTAAAAGCAGTAGAACGTATAAGTATAATTGAAGTCTCGTACCTATAAGGTCCGAAATAGACCCAACATGTCGCAGCAACTCGGCATAATCCGATACAGTAAATATGTGTTCAGAATTCTGCACCATAGCCTCAAGTTCTTGCCGGTTAAGCCTGTTTCCAATCCCCACTACATATACAGTAACTCCAAGCGCGTGAAGAGGGCGGACAGCATCACGCAATAAGGTTTGTCCATTTGATAAATATTGCAAACCGTCCACAAATACGACCACAAACTTTGGTATGGCTTCAGGCGACGTTTTGAGAGTTTCTCCAGCTAATGTCAATGCCTTACAAAAAACAAATAATAATATAATAAATGGTCACAAATAAGAGGAGAAACGGTAAAAGAAAGTTTGTACGCTCTCTTCCAATTCGACCTGGAAACAGTGGATAGAAGAGCCACTCCGTGGAATCCACTGAAATTCCCATTTCAATTTTTTTATTATTATTTTTAGGACGTTTTAGGGGCGAGGATTTAATTTAGTTTTCAGTTGCAAAACTTGACGAAAGAATTTAATACCATTTAATAAATATCTAATCTCTTCAATCTTAAATTTCTAATACCGTGTAATTTTAAGGATTTAAATTCCAGAGGATGGGCTCTCTACGTGACACTCTTCGAGGCACGTTTAATCTTTTAAAAATACACATGACCATTAGATATTGTAAAAAAGATAACAATTTGTTCAAAGCACTTAAAAAAATATTTGAACCACGCCCACCAGAAGAGAAATTTTGTCCCCCGCCCTAGCAGTCATAATTAACAATTACCTGTATTCCATGAGCACGCGTTGGATATGATAATCAACTTCACGCCCATATTCAGGGCCGTAGCCAGACTTCAGAACGAGACGAGGCAAGTTTCGAGCGCCGAAGGCGCGAGCCGCTACGGGCGTCTGGGGGCATGCCCCCCAGAAAATTTTGAAATCTAGAGGCTCAGAAATGCTCTTGTAAGCATTTTCCGCGGCATTTTTCTTCAGAAAACTCAATCTTGGGCAAGTGTAGAAGTTCACTTTTTTATTGCTTAGCGATGCTGGTGCCAAGTTAATGACCATCTGCATTTTAAAGCATTGAAATGTTATATCACGTATTATAACAATAAAATGAATCCACGAGAGTACCCAACGTTTATGGATTTTATACTTTAGATAATTAGGAGAAGTCTTATCAATTATCTGTTTCGATACACTCTTGCTTATGTTCTTCAACTTTGATACAGCCATGTCATAATATTGCCATCTCTTATACTTGTAGGACTAAGAAGTCAATATCTTTAACGATAAAGAGTAGTAAACTTCTCCCTTAACAGTAAGAAAAGTGAAAGTTTTTTGCCCGCCGTTTTTTCTTTACTGAAAGCTAAGGCAATCCGTCTGTGGCCAGAGAGACAACATCACCTCAATGGTAGACAGTATGGATGTTCTAGATGCAAACCTGTGCGAGCTCCGTCAAGAGTTTTGAAATGCCTCTCTCACGCCAACCAAATGCAAACGGCTCTTTTAAGGGCCATTATAAATGAGAAAGGATTGATCAACAAATCTTTTAAAGCCTATTCTTTTACATTTTCTTTTCGCTCAAACGTTCAATACATGTATTAAAGTGTTTGCAATAAATCGATTGCCAGCACTGCAAACGACATTTTGTTCTTTTACGACAGTTGCATAAGTAAAGAATGCTCCCACACCGACTCTCAGCCATGGCAGATAAGATACGGGAATAATGGTGACCTTTGATGTCACGCGGCCTATCACGGTTATGTCACGATACGTCTTCTTAATGGCCTCTGTAACCGTAAATCATTTGAAAAACCGCTACTCATAGTTCACATGAAACGATTTAACCTCCCTAAAATGCTTTTCCCCTCAATTCATCCACCTTATATTAGCTGGTTTTATCTTAACCAATCCATTTTTTTTATAGGGATTATTTTCTCAATTAAAAGTTTCTTCCAAAAAGAGAAAAAGGCCAAAATCAAGACGAGGCAACTGCCTCGTCTTGCCTCATGCTAGCTACGGCCCTGCATATCCAACAAGCGTAAGTGAGATCTTACTGATTTTGCTTTGCAAGAATAACCAGAAGACGATTTAATGGTCTCTGTTTCTTGGATATCGTATAATGGCTCATATACCGTGGCCGCTGAGCCAATCAAATCCCTGGAATTGCATTTTACAATGATCTAGTTTTAATTTTTTACCTTATGAAGTTCACGTTCTCCTCCTTGCCGTGAGAGACCATCAAGTAAAGCGTAAAACTCGGGCAATGTGTTGTCTTCATTTAATCCTATACTCAGTTGCGGTCGAGTGTGGTACAAAATGACTCCAGCACGAGTCCCATTGGCGGACACATCAAGACGCTTAGCAATGGACTTGATGAAGGCGATCTGCGCTGCGAACTCACTGGGACTACGATATCCTGAGGAGTCCACAAGGAACAGGCCATGTCGTTCCTTGTATTGGGGTTTGCCTCCAACTTAATGAAAAAACAAGAAATGTCATGACAAGAGAACTCGAAAGCAAACTCAAGTGTAAGTGTGCCATATTGCAATCAAATTAAAAACCAATCGAGGGGCAACTTGTAATAAACATGCTTAAGATCTAAAACGAGAATCACGAAAATTATACCGCACAAATCAATCAACCGAGGAGAAATGTGAGGGGGTTGTTGATTTGCATGACACAACTTAACAGTAGAGTAGTGACAGAAGAGAAGCTGATGAAACCTAATGTTTTCGACTGATCGAAATACTTGACTTTTCACAACACCTCGAAAATAACAACCATGATATTTAAGTCACTTACCAGAAATTATTCGTTCATAGACCACAGGAACTTGCCTAACCAACACGTCAAACGTCCTCGAGTGAAACAAGTCGTCAGGCCTTGACGTAATTTTACCAAGCTCCTCCATATCGACATTCTCGCCAGCGCCAATGACATTAACTTTCACACCGATTTCATGAAGAGGTTTGGCGGCTGCACCGAGTGATTCGTCACCAAGGGGTTGCTTTCCGTCCGTTACCACTAACAAAAACTTGGCAGCGTCTGGTCTGCTTTTAGATAAGACTCGTGCAGCAAAGAGTAACGCCGTATCCAGGCGCTTTTGTCCTCCTATGTAAGGAACGACGTCAACCGCTCTCAATAACGTCTCCATGTTTGTGTAGTCTTCAAAGCGAATACTAGGAGGAGCTGGAGTGCTACCGAACGATACAACGCTGACACGTGACTTGTCGGCGGAGATGTCGAGCATGCGCGCGAACGCTTTGATGAAGTCGAGTTCTCTCTGGAACTTCTCCTTGCTGATGGTTTGAGAAGAGTCGACCAGGAAAAGAAAGTCTCCTTTGAAATCTCTTGGCAGAGGCGCACCTGCGTAAAATTGGTAAAAACACGAAAAGTAGCAATTAAATAACAGTAAAACATCAACTTCAACAATAACAACAACAATAACAACAACAATATCAAATAAATAAACAATGAATAAACAACTGAAAAGAAAAAGATAAAATTAGCACATATTTTCCCAATTTATTAACGAAGCAACCACCTAACAAACTGACAATGTAAAGAAACAAGCGGAGTAAGAATATAAGCAATAAAAACGACCAATTGAACAAAAGCCAAAGAAAAACAGATAAAATAAAAAAGTCTGCGGAGTTACAGTAAAAAAACGCAACCCTTTTCCAGCTACAAACATGAAACTTTCTCTCATGTGATCGAAGTCTGAAAACATTTATCAGTGGGAAGGCTATTAATCTTGACCATGAGGATTACAAACGGGTTTCTAAATCTATGGGAATCCTCTTACCAGCTAGAGACGCCATGTAAACAACAAACAAAGGAGCTTGAATCTGCAATTCAGTAGGAAGAAGCCTAAACACATCTCCATCTCGCTCTGCCATGGAACGCAATTCTCTGTCGTCAGTTTGAGAACCGATGCCCACCACAATCACACGCGCCTTGGAGTCAAATAATGGCTGGACGGCCCTGTCAAGCGGTGTAGAAACGGGTGTAACCACTTGACGGCCAGTTGTCAGTACAATGACATAGGTAGGGACATTTGGGCGTGCAGTCTCTCGCACTTTGGTGGCTTCTTTGAGGGCAGCGTCAAGACGTCTTCCACCGGGGAACGATCGAACGTTCTCAATGCCCGTCACTAAATCGGGGAGGTTGTCAAAGGTGTTTAAGTTGATGACAGAACTTGCCAATGAGCTGTATCTTATGGCAGCTGCTCGGGTTTTGTTCGGCGCTATCGGGAATTGTCCGACGACTGATTTGATGAAGTCTTTTTGCTGTTTGAAAACAGTCGGTGTGACGTCATCGGACGAGTCCAGTAGGAAGATTAGGTCTGCCCTGGGAATAAGCGCGGTCAATTTTCCTAGAAGGAAATAAGTGTCGTTGCAAGTGTATGATTAGAAAAGATTATACAGTGTACACACCGTAGAATATTTGACTCTGTAATGATTCTGTAATGAGAAGCAAAACTTCTTCGTAATTTTTGGGCGAAACAACGGGATATTTACAGTTTGTGATCTTCAAATATCATTGCTGTCATTAAACCGACAATGCAAAGCCTCTCAATTGTAACCATTTCAAAAAATTCAGAATTTACTTGTCTATTCTGGCCAAAAAAGTCGGATGGTACACGGGGCATTTATTGTACAAGTCATTCAAACTGAATTGAACTTGTATCGGATGGTTACCGGGATAGGTCTTTTGCTACTCCACCCATACGTCAGTGAGACTAGTCACTAGTCACCAAGGAAAATTGTTCAAAAAAGTCAGCTACTTGACGACGGTGCCTCGTTTTGCTACTGCGCATACGTTCTGCGCATCGCGAGATGGTCCGAGAAACGCTGATTTGCTAAGGACGGTGCCTACTAATTCACCGGTATTTTTGTGCGTTTATGACTACAGAGGAAAAGAGGATCTTAGCAAGGGCTATTGAATCCACAAAAAGTTTTGGGGCAATCACGTATTTTTTTTAGAGATAATAAAGCTTCAATGCCTTGCATTGTTATACATTTCAAGCTTTTTCAAATTATTATTGCTCGATTGTTCCTGAACAAAACGCAAGTACCTCCAGTCTTCTTTTTGGATTTCATTCGCCCTTGCTAAGATCTGCTTTTCCCGCATTGTCATAAAGCGCGCAAAATTACTTTTGTATTAGGAGGTAACACAGAATTGCCAGCTTAAACCCTCTCGCCGGCAACAAACACAAAAGAACATGAAAAAGATAAAATAGAAAGAAAGAAAGGAAGAATTGAACCCTTACCTTCATTAGCATCCACCCTCAGTTGCCTTGCCAACACATGCACGTTGATGACAACTTCGTCCGGCGATGGGATGATTTCGACATCTTGCGGATTCTTGGTGATGAGGTTAAGATCGCGGATGTCGGGCTGCTTCCCAATGCCAATTACAAGTATATTAGCGTTAGCATCTCGTAAAGGTTGCGAGGCCCTGTCTAGTTGAGTCATACCAACGACCTGAGCCTGCCGTCCGGTGGTTATCAGGACAACAATCTTGGCAGCTGACGGTCTCGATTGTAATAGTTGTTGCACCGCTGCAGCAAGGGCTTTATCGATGCGTCTTATTCCTTTTGAAAGAGACCCAAAATTCACTTTCAGGATCTAAATTATTTAAAGCATCACAAGCTTTCGATTCTTTCGCAGAATCTTTTTCAAATAAGTGAAATGGTAATTTATGTGACGTGACTGCAGGTGGTGGGTCACGTGACAAATGTCCAAAAAGACCACTGGTAGTTGGTAACGGCTGTCTCGATTGAAAGTGGAGTCCTGGCACTGTATCTCAATGGCCACTTTGATCCTTCTTCCCAGGATGCCAGTTTCCCTCGCGATGATTTTTGTTGAAGACATGTTCAGGGGTTTTCCAAACTTTAAATGACAGGAAAAGGGAAGTTTACTCGTTACCTTCCAACTCCCTGACACCGTTACACAACCAGTTCCCTTTACTTTACATTAAAACTGGGGTCTCATTACTCATAGCATCTGACTTACCTAGATAGAAATCCTTAGCTGTTCTTGAGTTCAAAAATCAAATCAAATCAAATCTTCAATCAAATTTCCATAATTTTACATAAGGTCTATTTACCACTAAAAGAACCGGATATCATTTGGTTGGTATGTATCTTAGGAATCACCACATACCTCTTAGATACGTTGCCCTATCTACTGTAGCTTCAAATCGTTGGGGTGTAGTGTAAGAACTTAGATCTGATAACACGTCCGTTGATGAGCTGTACAATATCAGACTTGCGCGGAAGTTGTCTGTTGAAGCAGCGAGGTGTTTCATCATTGATTTAATGAGGACCTTCTGGCTTTGGAAATACTTTGAGTTCTCAGCAGTGGAGGCATCCATCAAAAACACAACGTCAGCATTCAGGCGCTTGCGACTGGCGACACCTAGCATTAAAAAATGAAACAATCTTTGTTAAAAACAAGACTTACAAACAAATGATAATACAACGAGATCTTTCTCTTCAATCTTCGAGGCAATGGCAGACTAATGAGTGACTTTCTTTGGTAACTGACTACAACATTTATCTGTTTAAACTCCGACCAGTGCGGCGAACTTGTATGCAATAGTTGCAAGGCCAAATTCCTCCCACCCCCCCCCCCTCCCAAAAGAATAATTTTCTTTGAGAATGAGACTACAAACAAAGACAAACGCTGGCAGTCGAATGATCTAGCTACTGAGCTACAAGCTTGTTGCAAACCACAAAAAGTTTCCCTGTGACATACTGAAAACTTCTGAATGTCAGCCCCTTCGAAATAAACCCCCTCCCCTCCCACAAAAAGCGGAACAGAGACAAATATTCATTCGACAACAAGGCCTCCCGTGAATAGACCAATGGATTGGGGTCTGTAGTAGACTGTCAGCTCAGTTTTAAAGCTGTTTTTATTACCAGGTTCAACCATTTCAAAATGCCAAAGAAAAAAATAACTTGTAAGTAAACACCTCTTAACCTTCCCGCCAAAGTCCTCCCTGAATGCTGTACAAATACGAGCTCAGTGCTTATATTATGAAGTTTACGCTATGTTCTACATACTATCGTAATCGGTAATCTAAGAACCTGATGGCTGCAAACAGGAAGATAGTAAACTTTGAGCTCCCTCAGGTTAAAAAAAATTGAAAAGTTGTAATCTTGTACTGTTACCTTCTTCGATTCCTCGTACCACTTTAGACAGGGCGTTGTTCAGCACGTCAAATGAAGTCACTCGTGACACATGCTTACTGTCCTCCACCAAAACCTCAAAGTACTTCGGATCGAGATCATTAGCGATGGACACAACGTACAATATGGCACCAAGTGAGTGAAGCTTTCCTGCCGATTGCGCCAGGGAGGGCGCATCCACAGGCTGACGACCAGAGGTTAATAATACTACGATTTTAGGAATGGTCGGGCGTGATTTTTCCAGAGCACCAACCGCTGCTTCCAAGGCCTCGTCTATTCTGCGAGCACCACCTAGGTAAGCTATGCCGTCCACTAACCTTTCAAAGGCAGCCAGGTCTCCGTAACTATCGAAATCAATGCTAAGTTTTGAGTAGGATCCGTAGGCAATCACAGCAGCGTAAGATTTACCAGGGGATACATTTACACGTTTGGCCAGAAACTTCACGAATGATTTTTCTTTGCTAAAGTTGATGGAGTTAACGCCACTAGATGCATCCACAAGGAACACAATGTCTACGATGTTTTCTGGTCGTAGGGCAACTGAAAACAAACATGAAAACGTAAGTTTTTGTGAATGCACAGCCCCAGCGAAATCTTTGAAGGAGTTTTAGTTCGAGTTTGACCTTAAGTTTGCGGTGACATTTTCTTCCTCTTCAAAGGTAATCAGCCTAAGCCCTCATATCAAAATACATTTCCTCCTTAATGCACTCCATATGATTCTCATGGTACAAGTTGGGAGAATTCACTTATCTTTTTTGATCATTTGCTTTATTCTCATAATATGAAAGCTTGATAAAGTAGTGATATTGTAAGGAGAAATTAAATGTTGGTGACTGTTGAGACTTAAAAAGGTTAAAGGTTAAACCATATCTGCTTGGACTGTCTTCTCATTATTAGAAAAATTGCTAAAAGTTCATTATAATTTGTTCTTCCGTAGAGAAATCACCTACGATATTTCTCCCGGCGTTCTGAGAGCAATTTCGTATTTAAGAAACTGTATTGTGTCAAGTGTTTGGGCAATGTTGACCACAATACAGTAAAATCATCGTGACACTGACTCTTTAGTTGTCCCGAGACCAAAAAGGAAAACGAACTGTGGTTTCTCACCTGCATTCCCGCTTATATGACTTGCTACTTGTTTAGTCTGAGAGACCAGATCTTTAAATGAAACAACAGTAATAACATCCTTTGGTGACGCAACGAAAGGTCTCAGCTCCTGGACATCTGGACGCTTCCCAATGGCGATAACAAACGTTTTGGCGCCAGATTGACGAAGAGGCTCCACGGCATCGTCTAGCGTCCCTCCACTACTAGCTTGTTTTCCTCCAGTGAGGAAGATCACAACTTTTGAAGATGTTGTCCCTGCCTCATTCAATACTCGCGCTACCATTTTAAAGGCTTTGTCAATCCTTCTGTCACCACCAATATATGATGCGCTGTCAACGGATTTTTCGAAATCTTCAAGGCTCTGTAGACCGGTAAATCTGGAAACAAGCGAGGCGCTATCTCCAAATGTGATTAATGCTGCTCGGGAGCTGTCCGATGACATGTTGAGGCTTCGAAGAAGCGATTTGATGAAGTCTTTTTCGCTCTTGTAGTCGTCTTGGCTGACTTCATATGAAGAGTCGATTACAAACAGAACATCAGCTTCCATTTCAGGTTGTTCATCGTGATCTATAGTACCGAAAAGAGGGGAAATTATAAAAAGACCAGGCTTGTTAGTTTGAGCACTCAAACAAACAACAAATAACCCCCCCAAAAACATAAACAAAAGAAAACAAAAACAAAAACCAAAAAAACAACAACAACAACAACAACAACAACAATGTTATTAGGTGATCGTAGGAATTTAGAGATTTAAAAGCAGCTGTAGTAGAACTTGTCTTTTCAATTTCCTAAAAATTTGTACAACACGAGGACAAAAGATCTCATGTCATGAGAGGAACAGAAAAATTACCGGCAGTGGGAGAGGGGATGGGGAAGGGGGGGGGGGGGGGGGCTTAAAGAACCCTCACCTGAGGGACCCAACGTGATGTACGTAGCTATCAAGTTCACATAAGGAACAAGGTCATTCGCCCCTGGCACTGGGTGAATGTCTTGTTGTTGGCGAACAATCGGAAGAAGCTCTTGCACATCGTAAAGACTTCCAAATGCCATGACGATAACCTTTGCTCCCATTTCCCTTAGCCTTTGCACCGATCTTCCTAGAGAGTTAGGCCCTGCTTCTTGAGAGTTACGACCTCCAGTTAACAGGATTACTGTTTTCCGCGAGTCTGGCTTCCTTGAAGACAGCATTGTAGAGGCCGCTTCAAGCACTCTATCCATCCTTCGTGCTCCACCCTGGTAAACACTGGAATCTACTGCAGAGTAGAACTCTGGCAAGGAACTGTAACTACCGAAGCGCACTACTGGAGTATGCCTGAAAACCAACATCAGAAAAACTTAACCCTTAGAACGCCAACCCAGGTATAACCCAAGTGACTGGCAACCGTCTTGGATTTTTCGTAAAAAATATTTTTTGATAATAAGTATCGTTAACTTATAATTTAAAAACATTTAACTAGCTTTATACTCAGTGGTTTGCTATGACTAGGGAGGAGCACTGCTTCTTGGCGATATCTGGTGTCACTTGCCCTCGCTTGGTGCTAGTAGATGAATTGAGGAGGAACTAGAGAGGTGAGATCGGACATCAGCATATAGAAGGTGCCTCGGGTTGTATTATTCTCTTCACAATTTGGACGGCTAGTGTCACCTATTTTTAGCGCCACCTTGACTGAATGGCAAAAAATATATTTGTTTTGATGGAAACGTTAAAATAATTCCAGTACAGATTTTTTAACAATTACTCTACTAGTGCTCAGAAACTAATATTAGTTACTTTTGCTGCAGATGGCTAGAATGGAAAAGGATTGCATTTTGAAGAAATCGCTAAAAAGTGATTATATTTTTTCCTCTTCTGAAAAATAACTTATTTTTTTCCTCCTGCTGCTCTAAGAGCAATTTCGTGTTCAAGAAAAAGTTCTTTGTCACTGCTCTTGGAGGTAGTGCCCGTGTTTCAACTTCCGGTACTCAATTTTTCTACAGGTACCGGCAAAAAGTCAAATTCATATAACCCCAGTACTCCAAGAGATCCTGAGTGCAACCAATCCCTAGAGATCCAAAGGACAAGTATGTGGCAGCCATGCTGGATGACAGAACCTTTTGTTTTGTCATCCAACGTGGCTGCCATGCCATGGTCTTTTTGGATATCCAGGGATTGGTTGCAAACCACCTATTTTCACTTGTGAACTGTGATTTAGCGTGTCAACAGCATCAAAACACTGCTGAATGTTCGCTATCTATTAATAAAGGACAAAATCATTTTTACCTGTTTCCGTATGCGACAACGGCCGCATTGAAAATGGATAGTGAGACGCTTAGTTCCCTAGCTAAAGTCTTCACAAAGAGGATTTCGCGAGTAAAGTCCAACCGAGTCACATCTAATGATGAGTCCATCAAAAACACAAAGTCGTTTCCAGGCCCAGGTCTTGGATTTTCTAAATAAGAAAATGAGAACAGATTAAAAACATTTTTGTAATGATTTCCACGTGCAGTGAGGCGCGACCCTTTTCCATTTTTTTCTAAAGACATAAAACTATACCGCTAATAGCAAACGCATTCCTTTCCCTAAACGTTGTTACTACGATTTTATACGGCTAACTTGTATCTGAGATAAATAAGGGAAGTTCAATTTGAGGAGAAAAACAAGAAGTAAAAAGGCAAAGAAAGATTCAACCAACAATAACAACAACGACAACGGCAACGACAACAACAACAACAACAACAACAACAACAACAACAACAACAGCAACTAATAAACACATTACTTCTTGATATTCACTGACACGTAGGAAAGGAATCACTTGTAGATCTTGTGTTTGGGTAATATTAGCCAAATGGAAACTTCGGCTTAGTTTATTAAAAAATCCCCTATTTATGTACGTATATACCTTTCCTAATATGTTCTATAATACGTGGAACTTCACTTTGCATGACATCAAAAAGAACGCGGAACAGGTCTTCTCCCTTGGAGACTAATTGCCGAAGCTCTCTCGTGCTTGGCTCGCTACCAATCGCTATTACATATGTGTCTGTGCCCATGTCTCTTAGCGGCTGAATAGCCACATCAAATGGTGTTACGTCAGATTCCTGCGCCTGACGTCCTGAGGTCAGCAGCACAAGAATCTTGGAAGAGGAAGGATCAGTTTGTTTAAAGATACCAGCGGCTTCATCAAGAGCACGGTCGATTCGTCTACTACCTAAATAAAAGGAAATGAATGAATGAATGACTGTCTAATATGCTAAGCACACTAAGTCTTAACCAGTCTATATGATTCTCAAGTTTTTTTTTTAAAGAATAGCCTTTGGAACATCATCAGATCGTCTTGGCCACCGTATATAATTTTATAAATGTAATATTAAATAAACTTTAAGTTAGATGGTATTCTCCATACCTCTGCCGAGCCTGGTGAGAACTCGTTCCAGTATTTGGGTGACAAATGTGCAGTGACTTGTAATTGCAAAGAAATGTGGCAAGTAAATAACAGTTATTCACCGACTAAGAGGTGGATAGTGATGGATATTTACCGAGCCACGAAGCCTTGCGATAAATATCTACCAATATTCACCGACGCTGAGCTGAATAATTATTTTATTATATACCAAATCAGTAGACAGCCAGCGTCAATTACACATTTTTGTTTTTGAAAAACTGGCGTAAAAACTAGAACAATTCCCCGACTTGAATAATAAATGCTATCCGGAGTTTGAGTTGCCAATCAGAGCGTGCGGAAACAACATCCATCGGTATTGTATCTAATGACACGAACACGAAACGAAAAGTGTCCGAGTTCCTAGAGGTGACTCCAGGGCTGAAAGCTTCAAGACGAGATAAAAATTGCTCCAGCAAACTTTTGGTTTCTTGTTCCACAGAAAAATAATTTTAACGAAGGCAACCCTTTCCTTTACAAACCCTGAATTGGCGAGAAGCTCTAGGAGCACGGCTCAAGTAACATCGTAAAAGTTCTTCTTCTCCCCCGCGTCCCCCGTGAGGGAGGGCTCATTTAATTTTAGACCCCTTCAAGATCAAGGATACAACGAGGTGACTGAAACTTAAATTACGTTGATGGCTATGATTTTTGGCAAGCTGACTATATCAGGCCGCCTTGGTTTTCAAATGCCATCCTTTTCTTTTGGGTTTCAAACTTTCCATCCTGTAGCATAACGGCTTTATATAACGAGGGAGACACTTCACTGATAGGGGAACCGGAAAATTACAAAAGTCACTGACATCCAATCGGAGGGCCTTGTTAGAGAGGGGATGGAGGAATAGGGGTGGGGGGAGGTCTAAAAGAACTTTCACCGTGTCATTATACAGAAGTTACTGTAGACGAATTAAAAACCTTTAGAGGGAATCATCCTGTCCACGCCACTTTCAAAATCTCGTAGAGTGGAGTAACCATCAAATTGAACACTAGTAAAAGGAAAGCTTCCATAGTTTACGACAGCCGCTTTGGTTTTATCTGTGCTCCCAACATTTAGGTATCTTGCTAAGGTCTTGATGAAGTCCTTTTCTTTTTTAAACTGTTCTGGTCTAACGGCGGATGAAGAATCCAAGAGGAAGATGATGTATTCGTCTTGTAATGGCGGAGGTGCTGGTAATGAGCCAAGGAAAACATTCAGTACATTTTCTAAAATGTTAACTGCTTATTGAACACTGGAATGGTATAAGCCAGGGAACAAATCAAGGACGGTTCTTCCTATTACAGAAGTATTTCTGAGCCTTTTATGACTGTGTGGAAAAAGAAGATCCTAGCAAGAACTATTGGAATCCAAAACGAAATTGGGGACACCGCGCAGTTTTTGGAGATAATCAGGCAACAATGATTCTAAAATGCTATAAAATACATAATATAAACAGCAGTATAAACTGAAGCTTAATGTTTTCTAAAAAAAAGTGTTGTTAGCCCTAATTTTCTTTTTTCTTTTAACTCTGGCTAAGGTCTGCTTTTCCCACATGATCATAAACCACGTAAAAATATCTTTGTTTTACTAGGCACCGTCCTTAAGAAACCCCAATTTCTCAGGCCATCCCGAAATGCTTAGAACGTATCCGCATTAGTAATGGAGCGTTTTCATTCACGTGACTACTGGCCATATTGGTTTACTGAAACAAAACAAAGTGTTTGCATAAAAATAGAGTTCAATTCCAAGAGGTTTAGTTTAGGACACCAACATGAACATGGCCGCCATTTCTTTGTTTTGGGACACCAACATGGCCGTTGTGACGTCATGTGAAAACACTCTATAGGAGGCACCGTCCTGAGAGGAAGAAGAATTAAGATTTTATACAGTTGAATCGTACTAAGTCTGTAAGAAAGCCAGCAGCCTTCTTATGAATGGTCAAGCGTTAGGATTTCAATCACAGAGGCATAGTAAACCCAGACACTATGCGAGAGTCCTGGTGAGTAGTTTTCCTTTGAACAGTCGCATCATAGGATTTTATTCCTATACTTACAGGGATAACGAGGAACACCACAAGAAAGTGCTTACGAATAACTTTCATTCGAATGGGTAAACTTTGGGAATTCGTTCCCAGAGTGAAAGTTCCACAGGAACGATTTACATGACCTCTTTTCCTCAATGGCCACCCCTTCGAGAGAACCACTCGTGCGAAACCACTTCTAAAAGAGGAATCTAGGGTTGACCTTGGGAGGAAAGGTAAAAACAAAATGCTTACTTGTTCTCCTTGCAACCACAGCGGCTGTCGACCGCACTTCAGATAACAGTTCTTCATATGAAGGAATCTTAAAGATATCTTGTGGGTCCTCCACAGCTGTTGTTAATGTGTCGAAATCATGGTCATCGCCTATGGCAACGATGAAAGGCAGAGCACCAACTTCCAGTAGCCGTTGCTTTATTTTATCCAGGGGTTGTTCGTCGACACCTGGGGTCTGTCTTCCTCCGGTAAGCAATATAACCTAGAAGATAATATTCCCTTCATATAAATAGAGCACTGCATCGGTATCGCAGAGGTCACGGGTTACAATTAAGTTCAAGCCAGGCTTTCTTTTCGCAGCTGCTGATACAGCTGTTTCGACAAAGGTTGTCCAAAAAAGCGTAAAAGCGTTCGCGACAATGCCGTAAGGTAGCCTGGGAAATACCCAAAAAATCTCAATAAAAACTCAGAATCCCTAATGCCTCGACCTTACAATGAAGACTTGAGATGGTGGGCAATATGGATTCTGAGCTTTTATTGAAATTTATTGTGCATTTCCCAGACTACCTTTAGGCATTGTCGCGTACGATTTTACGCAACCTTTGTCGAAACAGCTGTATATGAAATCCATATATCACACTTCTATCTCTTCAGCTCTACGGGTATATTACGAATTCACAAAATGACCAGATCCCAATTGGTTTGTTAGCTCAGACGGTCTCTCATTTATTAATAAATTGTGTTTAATTAAGTAATCAAGTAATTCGCCTACTTTCGGATTGTTTTACTAAGCTTTGTCATTGATACAAAAAGTGACTCTTTGAAACAGTTAAGTCACACCTTCTCTTTAGGTGGCTAGTTTTCAGAGCCCAGAAAAAATTGTCATTACATTGCCTATTCACAAAAGCTCCGCTAAACGTCCACCCTTATTGAACGGCGGCGACCAACTTCGTGCCGTCCTGGTAAGGAATTCCCTCTGTTTTTTCCTTCTATTAAGCACACGGCAAGAGGTGAGAACGAAAAATAAGCCAAATGTGAAACAAAGACAAGTCAGTGAGTGGCGTTTTTCCTTTACGTTGACAACAGAAGATGTTGAATACTATTTCTTTGACGTGTATTTCCGTTCGATTTCGTTTACGGGGTTTCTTGTGCTAAAACGTTCTGCTAACACTAGCGATGATCCAACAGCGGTTAAAACAGCTGCTGAGGTATTCGATAGAGCAAGTATTACGCTAGCTTATAGTGGTTCCACCCCGCTGTATGTCACAAAGGTGGGAAAAACATTGCCTAAAGAACTTCTTTCAACGACAAAGTCCGCGCAGATGATTGTATATAATGTTTGAACTTGTTGTTATTGTTGGTACCGTTATAGCGGGTAATTCAAGTAATATCTCTAAGGGAAACTCTTTTGCCATAGTTTATAGTGATTTACTGTGAGCTATCTCGAACTCCCATTTTCTCAAAGGAATCTGTGTTTTCCGTGGGTTTCATCTACGGACTCAGTACATGAGCAGAGGTTTGGAATGAAGGCATACACACCTATACGTAGTCTGCAATATTGGTAGTATAGTAAGATGATATAGTTAAAACTTGTATCATTAGTACAGTCGGCCTTTTTTATACACTGTACCTCCTAATACAGAGGTATTTGAAGCAAGCCTGCCTTTAAATACATAACGATGTATGGGATTGTTTTCCAAATTGAAGCTTAATTATCTCTTAAAAATACGTATAGTTACGTCCAATTATCGTTTGGAATCTCAATAGCCCTTGCTAAGGTCTTCTTTTCCCGCATAGTCATAAACTGCGCAAAACACCTTTGAATTTATCGGTACCATCCTTAAAGGGGCAGTGTCACCTATTTTTTGTGTCACTTTGAATAGCCACAAAATATATTTGAATCGATGGAATCGTCAAAATAATGGTTCCTTTTTGTTAACAATAACACTACTAATGCACAGAAACTACTATTAGTTATGTTTGGCTGCGCATGGCTTGGATGGAAATGGATTGCAACTTGACAAAAATCTCCAATTTATAGTTTGTTTTTTCTCAGAGAAAGCCCCTAATATTTTTTCCTAGTGCTGTAATAGCAGTTTCATGTTAGAAAATGGTTTTTTGTCAAATATTAAGCAGTTTTGACCAAAATACAGTAAAATCACCTTGAAAGTGTCCTTTTAAGAAATCAGAATTTCTCGGAGCATACCGAGATGCGTAGAACGTGCGCAGTAGCACTGAAAAGGAGGCACCAGCCGTGAAAAAAGGGAATAAACTTTACCTTTCTCTGAACACCAGGCCTGGCTGCCTCAAACAAATCAACTGCGTCTTCCAATGCACGATCCATTCTCCTTTCACCTTTGTAAAATGATATGGCATCCAAGATGCGCTCGAAATCTTGAACTGTACTGTAATTGCCCAGTGGTATCAGTGTGAACGGGTAGGTACTGTATGTTACAAGAGCGGCTCTTGATTTTTCAGGAGCAACGTTTAGCGACCTGGCCAACAGTTTGACAAATGTTTTTTGTTTGTCAAAGTTATCTCTTCCAACAGTTGTTGACGCATCCAAAACAAACACAACGTCTGCTGTGATATTTTGCACGGGTGATGCTAAATGTAACAAAAAGAAAATAAGTAGAATTAGATATAAACAATGTTGTTTTTCATCAGGTAATCAGTCATCAGTAATGTGTTAATGACAAGGATAATACACTCGACTCTTCTCTAACGAAATCTCCTGGGGGTTGACACATTTCTTTAACGACACTCGGACGCTAGCACTGCACATTATTTATACAATGAACCTCTTGCAGACAGACACCTTCCGTAAGCGGACACTCGCATGTGGCCTCAAAGGTGTCCAATTACAGGAGGTTCGACTACGACACTAACAATTACATTTTTCTTATCTCACCAAAATGTTTAACAGTGTATTTCACGATTGGCTGCACTTCGAAACGAAGACCATCAAACAAGGGAACACCAAAAATATCATCTCTACTGTCAACCAATGGAAGAAAATCTGCGTGGTCTGCCTCACTTCCCACTGTAACAATTATGGTCTTGGCGCCCATATCCTTCAGTGGCTGACCAGCTATTCCCAAAGGCGTGTCACCGTCGCCACCACTGTGGTTTCCACCCGTTATCAAGACCACGATTTTTGGAGCATTTCCGCGTGCTTGCCTCAATAAAGTAGAGGCAGCTTCCAGAGCCCGATCTATGCGCCTGGTGCCACCAATCCAGGGCTCATCATCAAGCTTTTGATTGAAGTCTCTTTCCGTCTGGAAGCCAGTGAACGTGAGTACAGTGCGAGCAGTGTCACTGTACGTGATAACAGCAGCTCGAGATTTCCCCGGGGAGACATTTAGATACTTTGCCAAGGACTTAACAAAGTTCTTTTCTTTGTCAAAACCGTCTCGACCAACAGAGGTTGAGGAGTCGACTAGAAAGACAACTTCCGCGGCGATGTTTGCTGGTTCGGGCTCTGAAAAGATGATAAGAACCAAGTTCTTAGTTAAATCCATAAAGATTAGCAGGTTTAAACGAGACAGTCTTATGCGACTGAAAATTGGTAAGCGCCGGTGATGTTTGCTTATAATTTAGATCTAGAAATAAAGAACTTGCCTTAGAGACAAGGCGATACCATGTATGCGTAATAAAAGATGTTAAAACGCTCGAAATTGCAGTTTACAAGCAAATTGGTTCAAACCGAGTTCCGACAATTGTCGGTTGTCTGTTACAGGCGCTCAGAACGTGGCACGAAAAACAAAGGTAAGCAGTTACATGACAAAAAAACATATATGGACGAAAGAAAAAAGACATTCTCTCCAAGGTAGTCCTTCACGATATCTTGTCCTCAAATTCAGTAAAATCCCGCATATATGAAACCAGATTTTTCAACTTTAACCTCGGGAGGTTCGTATATTTTTCGTGTATACTGAGAAATTAACCTACTTAGGATCTTAATCCGGTTTGAGTTGGAGAAAGGTGGTTGTTGCTGGTCAGTATTGGCGTAATCCCATTCATCATTCTGTGTCAGAAACGTATAATATGCTTACACTGAGAATTCTCTAAATCGTTTGATCTATCTAAACCCTTTAAAAGGTCTTTTGTGACATTTCAAGTAGAAATAATTTCGACCAACCAGAATCTGTCCTAAGTTTAGGACACAGCCGAATTCTTATATTTTGTGGATTCAAATGGCAAATTTTAGTTAATTCACTAGGTTCTTATATGTGGGTTTTACGGTACTTTGCTCCAAACAATCTAAATTCTCGGAAAAATCAAATACTATTAGCGCCAGAATTGATCTCCATACCACTCCCATCCTTGATACGTCTCGCCATGTCATGAACACGCGATGGAAGGTCGTTAAATGAACGCACCGGCAGGACAACTGCTGAGGAATTGTCTGGATCGTGCGCTATCGCAACAACAAACGCACGAGCTCCCAGTTTTTCTAAAGACTTTATTGCATCGTGAAGAGGTATGCTGTCATCGCTGCTTGTCTGCTTTCCTGCTGTTATGAGGACAACAATATGAGGCACGCCTCGCCGTCCGTCAGCCAGGTTATTACCAGCCTCTCTTAAAGCAAGATCCATTCGACGTGAACCTAAGACGAAGTGAGACAAATCAGTTAGCATATTTTTCCAATTTGGTAGTTTAATCGATTAAACAGGTCATTTACCAGAGTCACAAATAACAAAAAGATACGATACGCATCTATTTGATTCTGAAGTAGACTATTGGTCGTTTGCATGTGACGTCATGACGGCCAGGAGCATTAAGATTTTTCTCCTCTGGGAGTTAACCGCCATTTTTATGCAAATCATGTGAACAAATTTTCTTTTGTTTTGTACACCAACATGGCGGCAGTGGAAACCACCTATATTGGATACTATGACTAGCTTATCGAAATATAACAACCGCAATTAACAGAAATAAAACAAGAAGATTCAGATCGTTTTTTATTTCAGCAAACTAGTAGCTGGTTATCAATGTTTATTTAAGAATTTCGACAAAATATTTTTTCGGATGTCTTTCTGTGAATGTAGAAATATTCGTCAAAATTTCGATTAAGGTCTGGTGATTTTATGTTAACTTCACAAAGCACAAGCTGTTGTAAATTTTGAAGCGCAATTATGGGTGGTCGACCAAGAGAACTTCGGATAAATATTGTTTGGTAAGTTCTATGGTGAAGTTAGTAGGTGGGAAAGTTTTTTTTGACAGTGATTTTTGCTGAAAACGAAGCATTTTGCACAAACCTTAAGACTTAAAACCAGCTGAGCAAACGTTTATCGAAATGAATTTACTAACCTCCAGATAGCCGTGCCTGGTCCATACGAGCGTTGAACTCGTTTCGTGTGCGATAATCACCAAATCTGATTTCGGTGTTAGGGGAAGAACCATAAAGAACCACAGAGGCTCTCGAGGACTCAGACGAGACATTCAGGAACTTGGCTAAGGACTTGACGAACTGTTTCTCTTTAACGAAGTTGTTTTGAGTTACAAAGCTTGAAGTATCCACCAGGAACACTATATCGGCGTCGACATCAAGGGGTTGATGCTCTGCTTGGCAAAAATAAAAGTAATAGAAAAATTATATTCCCTGAGAATAAAAAGGTATGGAAAATAGCCTTTCAGCATTTTGTGTTCTTAACACGGCAACTCATTGGGAGGGGAGCTACCACTTCTACATAAACGTTCATGGAATCGGTAATGCACTTAGGCAGCCAACTTTACAATTTTATTCAAGAATGTAACGGTCGTAATGGCAGGATCAAAGGGCCTTCGGTCCAGTTAATGACCCCTGCCTGGGAATTACATGATGCGATGAGTTACGATATTACAGACAACCTTCCAAACGGATATTGACGTATCAAACCCTTAAGACCCAATACCAATATAATATTCCCTCAAGTGTTTTATATAACATTCTTATGGTACTGGTAAGGAGAATTTGTTTAAACATCAACACACTTTATCTTGGTGTAAGTTTCCTTTCTGCTCATACTCTGTATGATTGATTAAGGAGAGATAATTCAATTCAATTTTGGTGCAGGGAGGGTTTATTCAAAGTCTACAAGTCTTGGAGCAGATCGTTGTAGCCCTTCCCTAAAGGCTTTGAAGAAGCTGGCAAATCTAAACTCAATCAGAGAAGTCAATATCATAAAGTAGTTTAGATGTACAAATGTCTCCATAATGAAACTGAAGGAACAGATTCTTTTAAATATTCACCAATTCAGCTTTGAAATAGTGTAATTAACAAGTAATGTAATGTTTATCATTACATAAACAAGTATATTTCCCACTGGATATCAGCTATGCAGTTTAATTTTAATCCGAACGGTGAATCAAATAGCACTTTTCAGTATCTTAACCTTTTATCGCAGCTTTAAATAATTCTTTGTTTTGTACTATTTTAAGCTTGTAATTTGCAGTTTTAGTCTTAATCAGGGTCATCTGGGAAAGCAGTAGTTACTGATTGATGTTACCTTAACTAGTTTAGTAAAAGAAGGTGAAGACGGCAAGGTACAAACACCTTACAAGCACTTGTGCAAATTCTCTTGATTGTCGCCTAACTAATTTAAATACTCCAACTACGTTCAAATCTTCGCTCAAATTAGAATTGCTATCCCAATATTTAAGTTGTTAAAATTAACTATCCCTCTTTCTTGCTCTCTTTTTTTAACGTAGCTTTTGTACAATATATTTTTGCAAGCAATGCAACTATTGTTTATTGTATTTGTGGTTTTAGTTTAGTACCTGTAACTTTTTGTTTTGTAACTAATGTTATTATTATCACGTTCTTCCCTGTCTGTAGCTCGTATATTAAATTTTGCCTCTTGTCACTCTGTTTTGTCATATCCTAAGCTAGGGGGCCTGGAGCTAATACGCCACCGGCTTCAAATTCAGCCTTCTTCGTCACCAAACCTACTTCGTATGTGTAGTGTGTAATATTTAGTTGTGTGTGACGAAACAAATAAATATTCATTGAATTCAATTTAAAAGAAGGAAACCTATCTCACCTGATCTTTCAGCAATCGATTTTATGATCGGAATCGTCTGGGGCAATAAAGCTTCAAACGATGGTACTTCAAATATGTCCCTTGGATGGTCCACCAAAGAACCGAGTTCTTGCTTATCTGGCTCGCTGCCGATGGAAACAACGAACGTCTGAACGCCAAGATTAAGTAAGGGCCTCAAGGCATTATCCAGCGGGTCTGGAGTATTAGTAGGGGACTGCATTCCGGATGTTAAAAGAACCACGATCTTAGGAAGATTTCTCCTTGTTTGGTTCATTACTGTTGCAGCGGCATCCAGAGCTAAGTCCATTCTTCGCGGTCCATCTATGTATTTTGCGCTGTCCACAGCAAGTTTGAAATCATCCAGATCGGTGAACTCTTCCAAGGATAGGACAACATCATTCGTAGAGCCGTACACTATGACCGACGCCCTCGACTTATCTGGGGACGCGTTCAAAGATCTGGCCATTGCGTTTACGAACTTCTTCTCCAAACGGAAATTGATGGACGTCACAGAACTTGAGGAGTCGATCAAGAAAACAATGTCGGCCATTATGTCTTCTGGCTCGGGAGCTTTGAAAACAATAAAGAATATATGAGTAATTAATGAGTATAAGACCTTGGAAACAGACATGAGGGATTCACGTTAACCGTCAAATTTCTGTCCCGCTCAATTGCTAGTGTCAGCTTGTCAAAAATTGAATGACGAGGAGATGAAACCTTTTTTGCGTTCTTGATCGTGTCCTGCATGCTCATTTATTTTCATTTACAGCGTCGGATCTTGAATCGTGCTAGTGAATCGTCGAAACCGTTTGTGTGCGTATGGGTGAGATTGTGAGTTGTACCATTCAAGAAAAGGCTATTGAGCAGTACGTTCCTTTAGCACTAACTTTTGAGACTACAGACCATTCACATTAAAGCTGCTGAACATTACTTCCGCGCATTTTTGATTCTGTTCAGTTTGTATGCCGCATAATGTTTTAGTGTAGAGCGTGCTATTATTGGGAGTGAAAATGTTTTGAAGGCATTAATTTACCTGATTTATCTTCTATGGCTTGTCCAATCGTCTTCGCATGTGCTACCAGTGAATCAAAAGACGGGAACTCAAATAAATCTCCAGGTTCAGTAACCACAGGGCTGAGCTCCTGTTTGTTGTATTGTTGTCCTACGGCTAACACAAGCATACTAGCATTGAAGTTTCGAAGCTGCTCTGTAGCGGGGCCTAGTGAGATACCACCAGGCACTTGTCTTCCTGCCGTCAATAACACTGCAATCTTCGAAACGTCTTTTCTAGCCGAGTTAAACACTTGTGCAGCTAACTGTAAGGCAAGGTCCATTCGTCTGTAAGAGCCACCAAGCAATGGGATCTCGTCTACAGACTTGTCAAACTCATCAAGGGACTTGTAACCATCGAATCGCCCTGCAAGCACTGTAAACCCACTGTACACGATGACGGCTATTCTCGACTTTTCAGAAGTTACATTTACAAGGCGTGCTAAGTACTTGATGAATCTTTTTTCCTTTTTGTAATTTTCCTCACCGATGGCGTCTGAAGAGTCAATCATGATCACGATATCGGCGGTAACATCAAATGGTCGAACACCACCAACTAATGACAAAAAGACAGAAAGGAAGTGAAAGTAATGTCACTGTTTTAATTGTATATTTGTATGTTAAATAGATTTAAAACAGGTGAATATGCAGGAATATATAAAATTTGATTTAAATGTTAATTGCTTTCGTTCGAACTATTAACTTCCTCGTTTTAGTCTGTTACCGTAACAACAGCAACATGCTAACAGACAATCAAACGACTTCAACATCCCACATCATTCCTGTATCATTGGTAAACAGACATATTGTTGCAGGGTTCTAATTGGAAACAGTCCCGTAGCTCTAAAACGACTGATACTTTTCCATCACATATTTGTACTCAGTCTAAAAGCGGTTCAGTTTAAGACAAAGTGCAAAGCAAGAAGGTATTGCAGTTTAGCGACATCGAGATTCATGGCGTTTCACGTTGGAATGAACCCCATTCGTCCCACAAATTCTTTAGTACCAGGAGACAAGAAATAAAATCATTTACGACATATTTCTACGTCAGTACTTTAAAAAGCCCGAGTTGTTTCATCATCATACATATTAATTTGAAAGCGGTTTTGCCCTGTTGAAAACTGTGAAAGTGACAAAATATATCGGCACTTACAATTAACAATATCCTTTCCAATGGGCTGAGCTTCCCGTTTAAGATAATCGAAAGAACCAACTTGATAAATATCTCGAGAATCTGCAACAAGAGGCCTTAACTCTTCCACACTGGGATCGCTTCCGATGGCTACAACATAGATTTCGGCACCGATGTTCCTGGCTTCTTTGCCTGAATCCGTTAAAGGTGTACCTCGATACCCCAGGGCTTGTCTTCCAGCGGTCATCAATATAACGATGTTACGCCCCGGTGATTTCTCAAGCCGAAGTAAATTTTTGGCAGTGGTCAGAGCTACATCCATTCTACGTGTGCCACTTAAAATCTGCAGTGCATCTACATCTCCATCAAAGTCATTCAGTGATCGGTAAGTGATTAGTCTCTCTGGCGTCACTGTAAGGGAGGCGTAAGGTATCGCTGCCATCTTTGATTTCTCGAGAGGGAGCTGAAGGGATCGCGCAACAGACTTGACGAAGTCTTTTTCTTTTGTGAAATCACTTCGACTGACGCGCAAGGAAGCATCCAGAAGGAAGATGACGTTTATCAGTTGTTTGTCGGTTGGTTGAGAACCTGAAAAACGGGAGCAATAAAAAAAATACTGTTATCCGATTATACCCTTATAATTTTGGTCAAGAGGAGAAGTAGAAAAGACTTAACGAAAGAGTTATGGCAAGGGAGGGGTTACCTCGTTTGATGAAATAAGGGTGTAAAGAAGCAGGGGGGGGGGGGGGGGGGGAGGCTGTATTCTCTATTTAAAGCTCCAGCCGGATTGGTCCCAATGCCAACGACCTTTGTTTTACATTTCCCCTTCGCACTGCCTTTTTACTAACAAAGAATGTACATCTCAGACCTTTGCAGTTAGGTGAAGGGTGTAATATAACAAAGGAGGTGTGAAGGTGAAGTGAAATTCATGTAATAACAACAGTAAAAGAAATAGGAACTTTTAAAGATAAAAAATTATAATATCAGTCGTAAGTGCAATAAACTTTCGCGCTAAATGTAATAACGTGCCCAACCAAATACGTAATACTTGAGTATCAACCCTAAATGTTATAACTTGATGAAGTAAGTATAAATGCAATACCACTTAAAGATAGACGGAGTAACCACCTTATCTTTTGGGCATGGCAAGAGATATTTTACCTCCTATGTTTTCATCTTCTGTTATAATTTTTGTTATTTTCCAATTTGTTAAATATCAGGTATTTCGTTCATGATCCTTTTACCCCCCGTTGTCAACGAATGATGCCACTAAAAGTGCACTTCGATCCAAAGATATTAACTCAGTAACTTTTCTAATTCTTATTTTATCCGAGTGTTACATTATTTTTACATCCAGCTACGTTTGATGGGTTTCTTTTAATAATGTGAAACAAGCATGTTAGCCTAGTAGGAGACAAAGTATCGAAATCAATGACGTTACTGAAGTCAAAAGTACCACATTTATCGTGAGGTAAGGTATTACCTGCAGAGGTTTTAAAACGTTTATCAAATTTGAGGTTAATACTTCATTTAGGAGGTTTGTTATTACACTACGCGGTGATATATAAGGAACCACATGACCAACAGAAGAAGTTCAACTTTTTAATATAATTTTCTTCTTATCCTTGTATCAAATCACATGGTGACTTCAAGACCTACCACACGATCGAACTTAACGAAATAGGTAGAAAAAAAATTTGGGACTCGCCATAGCTACTGCTTCAGGTACGGAAGTCAAATGAAAATCTATTCCATATCTAGGTAACCTGTAAATCATAGATCAGACAAAAGGAAGGGAACTTACCAGTATTATTCACAATATACTTCGAAATCGGCTTCGTTTGTGATGAAAGGCCGTCAAAATTCGGCACCCTACGAACATCACCAGGTTGATCAACAATTCGCAACAACTCTTGGGCGTCAGGTTTAGAACCAACTGCAACGACAAATACTTTGGCACCAAGCTTCCTGAGGGGCTTCACAGATTCATCCAATAGCTCTCTCGGCGGGCTCTGACGACCTGCGGTAAGTAGTACTGCAACCTTTGGAACACCAGCTCGTGCATCCTTCATTGCATCAGCTGCCTTTTGTAATCCAAGGTCCATTCTCCTCAGCAATCCAAGATACGGTAACTTATCAACTGCCTCATCGAACGATGTTGAATTGGCATGATCATCGAATTTTACTTCGATGCTTGCTTGGTTGCTGTAAATAATCACGGCTGCTCGGGATTTCCCAGGAGTGAGGTTGAGGGTTTTGGCTAATGACTTAACAAAGCCTTTCTCTTTGCTGTAATTCTCCCGACTTACTTCATTCGAAGAGTCGACGATGAAGACGATATCAGCCGAAAATTCCATTGGACGGACTGGTTTGTCTTGTTCTGTAGTTTTCAAGAACAGATGAAAATAATTTAACTGAATCACCTGAAAGTGTTATGGAAATATCCTGCTCTTTCATACTCAAGCTGGAAGCCCAAAATTCATTAAACTTTTAATTAGCCTTCCATTGTCAATTCTGGAAAAAACATAATCAAAACAGGCTCCTCGTTTTGTAACCCTCAAAAACATCATTTGCTTGATTTCTTCACTAGCATAAACTTTAGTTTTGTAGTTTACAGGACCCTCACTAGATAAACACCACCCCATGACACAAACAAACAAAATTACGGTGACTGTAAACGTCTAAATTTGCATTTCACAACTTTATGTTGAGAGATATCTTCTTTAAGACTCACCAACTCTCTTGAAAATCTTTTCTGCTATTGACGCGCGGTTCGGCCTGAGATCGATAAATCCTGGAACAATCATGACATCTTGACGATGATCAGCCACCTGTCCCAACCTGTTAACATCCGGATCCCTTCCAACTGCAATGATATACACTCTAGCGCCCAGGTCATGAAGCTTTTCGGCTGCTGCATCGGTCGATTCTTTGTGGGGATCAGAGCCTTGGCGAACAGCAGTAAATAACACTACAATTCTTGGTACCGTTGGATTGGAGTCTTTCAAAAGATCATAAGCATCCGTTAGGGCTTTGTCAAGTCGAGCGGTGCCACCGATTCTCGTTGCCGTGTCTATTGCACTTTCGATGTGACTCACAGAGAGATAACTGTTGAATCGCAGGACTTTATCTGAAGATTGGCCATATGTGATGGCTGCGGCACGGGATTGTCCGGGTTTTACCTGGAATGCTGCCATCATAGACTTAGCAAAATCTTTTTGCCTCCTGAAGTCATCAACATTTACAAGCGAGGATGAGTCCATGATAAAGAGGATGTCCGTTTTAAATGTTGGTGGTATCACTGATCGTGAAGCTGGAAAAAGTAAATATGAAGTCAACTCCAATTCATTTTAAAGATTTTACTGCTTAAATTTAGTTCCTTCACCCAGCCTTAAAAGATCGGCTGCTTTGAAATCACTGAGAGTAATGTGGAATAGAACTATGTAAGCTTGTTTGTCCAAGTTTAGGAGACGTTTTCCGTTGTTTGCGGCATATTACGTTCTCCCAGAGTAACGGTTATCGTTGTTTTGCGAATGTTAAATTAAGGTTGATGTCAAAGAACAAGACTTAGGGTTTACCTCACTGAACTTAACTGAACTATAAATATGGCTGCTGGTGACATGAAACTTCGTTAAAAAAATATTCGATCTAGGATGAGGACCTTGTCTTGGACAGTCAAAATGTTGTCGAATTTTGAGAAACAAGCCCCAGGGTGTTTAAAAGGTAACAATAGACCATACTTATATATTATTGCAGGGAGCGAGCTGCAGTGGAGTAGGAGCAAAGTGTATACAAACATGCGAACACCGCCAAATCATTCCTACCTACCGCTCTTGTGAGCACGACGAAGTCTGTTGATGTATCAAGTTCAAGAATTTCAGTTTATCAATGAAACAATTTTCTTATCTAAAGGGTGGTTGCTTAAATGGCTTAGAAATGGCATAGCAATAGGAACATACCATTGATAATGTAGTCTGCAATGGGCTTTACCCTTGAGATTAGGCCATCGAAGGAAGGCACTGTGAACACGTCTTCATTCCTCTTGACCACCGACGTCAGCTCAGGTACATTCACTTGAGAACCAATAGCTACTACATATGTCTCAGCCCCAATTGTCCTCAAAGGTTGTACAGCCTGGTATAAAGGGTTACCTCCTCTCGACTGTGGTCCAGAGGTTAGCATGACGACAATTTTCCTGACATCTGGTCGGCTGCTATCAAACGCTCTTGACGCATATTCTAGTGCAGTGTCCAATCGTCGCAATCCTATTAAACCCGTGAGACCGTCTAGACTGCTAGAAAGGGACTCTGGTGTCTGCAGTATTCCCAGTCTTACAGCGAGTCTAGAATTGTACGCGTAAAGCACAATTGCAACTCGAGATCCTTGTGGAGAATGATTGAGAGCTGCTGAAAGGCGCTTTACGAACTCTTTCTCTTTGTTGAAGTTGTCTCTTGTGACTCCAGTGGAGGAGTCGATTAGGAAAACGATTTCAGCTTTAAAGTCTTGTGGTGGTTCTGTAAGTTAAACAGAACACTTTTTAGCAAATTAAAGACAGTTGAGGTTCTAGCGGTATTTAAACCAACGTGGTCAGATGCTTGAGTTTAACAAAGGCCACTAGAGGAACAATGCAGATTGTTCTCTCAACGTCGGAAATACATGCGATGCCCAATAACGCAACGCTCTGAGAACTACATATAGAAGATGATGGACCGAGAGATTTTGGCACTACTGTGGCACTGAATCAAGAGGACTTGCTGTCCCCAGTTTGGTGTACTATATTATTATAGTTGTGATTTATTAGTCCTAGCGATATAACAGTGATTTAAACTTGTCCAACGATCACTTCCTTCACCTTCAGTGGAAACAGCCCCCACTTGGTGTCTACCCTTGCGACATGTTTCATAGTTACAATCACCTGGAGAACAGCGGTTAGAAATAAACCTACTTGTTTCAGTACAGAGGGCTGCTTCAAATTTTAATAGCTATTCATAGAGCTATACCAGCCAGACTGCATCATTCCTTTGTCTTGCATGATTTCAGTGAACCTTGATGTTCTATTCCTTTCTTTATAACTCGTCCAAGGCTCTTTATAAAGGCAAGGTTAGCTTAAGTAAAACATCAACAAGTTGCTTTTGTTAGCTCATTAACATACGTCACAAACCTGTAATTTTCTTAACCATTGATCGTGATTGCTTCTCAAGAACATCGAAGGAAGGCACTTCGAACACGTCATCACCTTTCTGTACCAGAGGTGAGAGCTCATTAATGTCAGGGCTGCTGCCGATAGCAACCACGAACACTTTTGCGTTAAAATTGCGGAGTTCCTCGGCTGCATCGTGTAAATTTTCAGTGTCAGGATCCTGCGTCTCAGGACCGGACGTGAGCAGAATCACGACCTTAGGTAGAGATCTTCTTGCTTCACCTAGAACTCTTCCTGCATTTCGAATCGCGAGGTCCATTCTTCTTGGTCCGCTTTCATAAGGTGCAGAGTCAACGCTGTTCTCAAACTCGGCTACAGAATTGTAACTGGTGAATCGAGTGACTAATGTGGAGTTAGTTCCATAGGAAATGACCGCTGCACGTGATATGTTAGGCTTAATGTTCAACAGCCGAGCCATTGTTTTCACGAAATCAGTTTCTTTCTTGAAGTCGTCTTGGCCTACGGTTGTAGAGGAATCCACTAGGAATACAACGTCTCCATTGAAGTCCGTTGTTTGTTCTACACCTGCAAAATAGTTATTAATATATTTTATTTTATGCAGATAGAATAGGTTCACGTGATAAGATTCAAGTGCGGTAATTGAGAACTTTTAATCACTTTGTTTTTTAAACTGGAATAGTCAATGTTGAGCGATGTCGTCACATGCCTTAAAACTTAATTGCGTGTTGTGGCCCTCACTAAAACACAAATGCGGTTTAAACGTGTTATCAAAATTTTTGAAAACTCTTGGGCCTGGTTACACTAATCCACGATTAAAAGTTAACCGAGTTTTTAACCTTACTTGTTACCTTTAAAGTCAAAACTAGAGGAACCCGGGGGAAATAATTGCACGATCTTAGATTTTGAGGCGGACAAATGTAGACCAGAGCCACAGTAGTACATCCGCGTTTCAGATACTCTTTTGTAGTGTCACTTGTGTGGCAGTTGTCGGTCAAACGTAAAACATAAGAAAAGTTCGTTAAAGATACGGTTTTTACTTTCAGAGTTCAAAGGTTATAAGTTTTCTTGTAAGTCTGTGAATTTCCTAAATCATTTTATGATTTACTAAAAAGTTCCAAGACTTATTCAAAGTGAAGTATATGGAGACCGGTCGGCGCTGTGTTTTTGTTTTGTGTTTAAATGTGTAACATGCGGAAAAACAATTCACCTCATGGTTGCTGAAACTTTTGTAGTATATCGTAACATGATTTAGCAAACTCACAGACTCACAATAAACTTGTAAGCTTTGAGCTCTCAAAGTAAAGACCTTGGCCGGGTTGTTCAAAAGCCGATTAACGCTAATCTACGATTAATAGTTATCTAGCTCGTTAAAAATGGTTTCAAGCTAAAGGCAAAGAAAGGTATAAGTCAAAATGAGGGCCAAAAATCTTTTGGAAGAATCATTATTGTTTAGTAATTAAACATGAATCAAAGTCACGTTAATCCAGAATTAGCTTAATCGGGCTTTGAACAACTGGGCCAAGGACTTTCCTTACTTTTTTTAGTTCCACCACGGTTAAGTGGTGGCTACTTACTCTCGTCAACTGGACCTTTTGCTATATGCTCTGCAATTTGCTCCATCCTCGGGCTCAAGCCATCAAAAGTGTTAGCAGACAAGACATCTTCGTTCCCTTCGACAACTGGTCTCAGCTCTTCTTTACTCGCCTGTGGTTCTATTGCGATTACAAACCTTTCTGCCTGAACTGCCTTCAACCGTTTAACAGCATCATCAAGGGGCAAGTCTCGTGTTTGCCGTCCACCCGCCAACAGAATGACGATCTTACGAACATTTTCTCTACTCGTACCAAGGATCTGAGTGGCGCTTACCAACGCACGATCAAATCTTCTTCCTCCGCGTAGAAACGGCAGACCATCCAGAACCGCCTTGAGGGATTCTGGGTTACTGACTACGTCAAACCGAAGTGCTTGCCGAGCGTAATCGCTGTAAAGTATTACTGCTACTCGTGTCTTGCCGGAGCCGAAGTTAAGCTTCTTCGCCAGAGACGCCACGAAGTCTTTTTGTTTCTGATAGTTTTCCTCCCCGACACCGCTGGAAGAATCTAGCAAAAATACTATATCCGCTGTAACGTTCTTTGGCGTGGTGGGCTTCTTCACCGCTTCGTAAAATAAAAAAGAAGTTGATGAATTAATTGTCACATTAACATAAAAATTGTCCGCCCTTATGACCAGCTGTTCCACCTTGTTATGAAATAACACAGTTGTATCAATAAACTGAAGTGAATTCGAATTACTCAACAATCACACATAAATCTTTAAGCGATTGTGCTGTTGACTGTGGGTTTACACAAGAGCCTTTCTGTCTCCACCCCACCACGCTTTTTCAGTTTAAAAATGTAACTATTCTAAAGACACCTTTCTTTCTGCGCTTGTAAGCTGATTTTCTTCTCGTTTTCATCACGTCGAATATTGGTAGACTAAGGATATTACAGACGTTCTGAACTAGGTTACTTTAAAACTTGCCTTCTATCATCTTTCTTAACTAGGCTCGATTGCATACTGAGTTTACATCGAAAGTAAAGAGCGGCTACAGTAGCATGCTTTAAATATAAAGATAAAAAACAAACAAATGAAAACAAAGCTCACTTGTTCGCTTGATTATGTCATCAATGATGTTGTCGGTTCTCCAAGTAAATTCGTGGGGTGTGGGAATAGAAAACATATCACGTGGGTCATCAATGATAGGAATTAGGTCTTCTTCATCAGCAGGCGCCCCAATTGCGATGACGTATCGGTTGGTGCCATGATCTTTAAGAGACTGCGAAGGTACAGCGAGATTTAACTCGCCACCAGTTGTTAGGAGGACAATCACTTTCGCCACAGATGTTCGAGCCTGCTTCAGAAGAGTACCAGCATAATGTAAAGCCTTAGAAATATTACGCCTGCCAGACGCATAACGTATATTGTCTACTTCACTGGCGACTGTCTCTACGTCTCTCGAGGATGAGAATCGCGCCACTCTAGGTGTGCTACCGTAGCTTATCACAGCGACACGTGATTTTCCTGGTGATAAAGGGAGAGACCGCACCATGGATTTGACGAAGGCTTTTTCTCGGTTGAACAAGTTCTGATTTACGCTGGACGAAGAATCCACCAACAGGATCACGTCAGCAGTGAAGTTGCTATATGTCTTGAGTTCTGGAAAGAAATGGATACCCAGATTTTTAAAAGTGTGATACAAATGAAAAAAAATGTAAAGCAAAATTGAAGAGATACTCCTCATTGGACAATTATATATAGAGTATATACAGGATAGCTGTAAGATAGCTATCGAAAATGTCCAAAGTACAATACAAATACAAGTTTCATGTAAACACAAACATATTCACGGACAGAAACAAAGTGAGCACAAACGACTTATCTCACTAGATACAAAATAGGAGCAAAACAGGTACATGTATACCGATACTGATTACAGAGGCCCAGCTAAATGTACAGTTACGCCGGCCGTGCAAAAACAGTCAAGACGAAAAACGCGTGCTTATTCTGCTATTCTCGGAAATGTAACTCAAACAAGATTTCAGAAATATTTTCTTTCTCCGGCTCCTTGTCTTCATTAGATGCCGCATCTCATTCGATTTTTGGAGTAAAACGGTAGGCAAGATGGAGGATTGGCCAATTCCAATCATCGCATTAGAAGTACGACTTGACTTAATAGAACTTATAATAAATAAATTGGGGTTTTTGATAACCGCTAAACCACAGCGTTATTAAGCACCGTTTCTAAAACGCAAAATACACTACTAATACACTAATCCAAAATTGAAGATCACAGAAGACCCTGTTGCTGCTCTCAAAATGGGCTTATCCTGACTTGGGGCAAACACCGCTTGAATACAGTGTTTCAATGAAGAAACTTGTCAACAAACTTCGATAACATTTGAAACCTGATCTGATTATGAATCGAACATTAAGGATACAAGAAAATTATTACCATTTCTGAAAACTGAGGTTTATCATATCACTTTTAGCTGGGCTAAAAAAGCTTTTATGAAAAATGTACAAGCACTGCGGATGAAAAATCATATAGAAGAAAAGATTCGCGCGGCCCGGTTATCTACGCAACCAGACTGTTGCGAAAAAACTTGAAAAAATCCGCAGTGCGTATACTAACAGTCTGCTTGCGTGGGTAAGTGCGCCAATCTTTTTTCCTATTTGAAAATATCTTTTAGCTGGTATCTTTCACCTGTTATTTCCACCTCATAAAAAAAATCAAACAATCAATCCCTCTCTCAGTTTTCGGCAAAATTGTTTGTTATCGAATTTAATTTATTTTCTTTTCGTTCGAGTCTTTTTTTTCTTGCCACATATTTTCCATTTCTAATATGACCAATTTTAACGTGACAACGCCTTTGCTGGGAATGACCTTTGCAGGACAAGTGCACTTACCTGGTCTTTGCACCAAACTTCGAATGGCTGTCTCAGACTCCCTTTCTAAGTTCACGAAGGAAGACACGTTGTATACGTGCTCCGGCCTGCTCACCACTGCAGTGAGTTCTGGATGATATGGTCTCCCACCTATTGCAACTATAAACAGCTGGGCCTTTTGTTGAAAAATGCGCTTAGCAGATGTATACAGATCCCTAGAAGATGGATTTGCTCTTCCCGAAGTGAACAAGATAACAATCCTGCGAGCGGAGGGTCTGGCCTCTGACAGCAGTCTGCCTGCATCCTCTAAAGCGAGATCAATACGCCTTCCTCCTCTTATGGTAGGAGCTCGGTCAATTGCACGTTCGAGAGCAGAAAAAGTTCGATAACCATCAAACCTAACGACACGATATGAAATGCTGCCGTAAGTTATGACGGATGCTCTGGATCTGCCTGTTGGAACTTTCAGTGAGCGAGCCATTGACTTGACGGCTTCTTTCTCGTCTCTGTAGTTACTCTGACTGACTTCAGACGACGAGTCCATCACGAACACAACATCTGATTCTGGAACTGAATCAGATAAACAGGCATACTAAAACCAAGGGTTTTTGTATCACAGGAAGAAATGAATTTTTAAAGGGTCAGATCCTCTGGGCCACGAACTACAAAC